>NW_027594834.1:0-11965 GCF_964213995.1 Mustelus asterias | reverse complement strand
GGCTGGGGGGAGTGGGAGGGCGTGGGAGTGGGGGGAGGGCGTGGGACGTGGGGGGAGGGGTGGGGGAGGGTGTAGGGTGGGGGGAGGGAAGTGGAGTTAGGATGAGATGGAGGAGGGCGTGGGAGTGCGGAGAGAGAGAGAGTGGGGAGGGGTGGGAGTGGAGAGAGTGAAGGTGGGGAGGAGGGGTGGGGAGGAGGGGTGGGGTGGGTGTGTTTCCAGAAGTCGGATGCAGAGTTCCTCTGCTGGTTTTCCACTGGGGCAGCCACAGATGTTGAACACATCTGCCCAAATAAAACAGCAGCGACCGTCACCATCTCGCTGCCTGCGCCATTCTCGAAAGGTCTAGCTTCACGGTGCCATATGTCAGGATCCCGTGTGGAAATTGGTCGCCTCCGGGGGGCTTTTACGCTCTTCAAGCTGTGGCTCAGTCGGTGGCCTCTCGACTCTGAGCCACAAGGTTCCAGGTTCGAGACCCACCCTCGGACTTCAGGGCGAAAAGACCATGAGGTTGTCACTCCAAAGCAGTACTGAAGGAGTGCCGCAGTGTCAGAGGTGCCGCCTTTCGGATGAGAGGCTCAACTGAGACCTCCTTGGGTTTTTTCTGGGTGCTCCGGTTTCCTCCCACAGTCCAAAAGACAAAGAACAAAGAAAATTACATCACAGGAACAGGCCCTTCGGCCCTCCAAGCCTGCACCGTCCATGCTGCCTGGCTTGACTAAAACCCCTACCCTTCCGGGGACCGTATCCCTCTATTCCCATCGTGTTCATGTATTTGTCCGGATGCCCCTTAAAACTCACTATCGTATCTGCTTCCACTACCTCCCCCGGCAGCGAGTTCCAGGCTCCCACCACCCTCTATGTAAAAACACTTGCCTCATACATCTCCTTTAAACCTTGCCCCTCGCACCTTAAACCTATGCCCCCTAGTAATTGACTCTTCCACCCTGGGAAAAAGCTTCTGACTATCCACTCTGTCCATGCCTCGTATAATCGTGTAGCCTTCTATCAGTCGCCCCTCAACCTCCATCGCTCCAGTGAGAACAAACCAAGTTTCTCCAACCTCTCCTTATAGCTAATGCCCTCCATACCAGGCAACATCCTGGTAAATCTTTTCTGTACCCTCTCCAAAGCCTCCACATCCTTCTGGTAGTGTGGCGACCAGAATTGAACACTATATTCCAAGACGTGCTGGTTGGGTGCATTGGCTGTGCTAAATTCTCCCCTCGGTGTACCCGAAAAGGGGCCAAAGTGTGGCGACTCAGGGATTTTCACAGTAACTTCATTGCAGTGTTAATGTAAGCCTACTTGCGACACTAATAAATAAACTTTAAATTTGGGTGGGATGTATAAGACCTCCCCCGGGGGGACTATTTGGGAGGAGAGCAGGGGGTCATCGCTGGTGCCCTCGGGTTGATATTTACCCCTCAATCAATGTCACAAAAATTGGATTATCTGGTCGTTAACACATTGCTGTGTGTGGGATCTTGCTGTGCGCTGAATCTCCCACCTTACACTTCAGAAGTATTTAATTGGCTGTGACGTGCGTCGAGCTCCCCGGCGGTGGTGAAAAGTGCGTGATAAATGCAGATCTTGTTTTTGGTGAATATGACGGGCAGTTTGAAATGACAATTCCTCCCCCCCCCCTCCCCTCCGACCCACCGCAGAACGATACAAGGATCTGCTGGGGTCGATTCAGAGCAGCCTTTCCCACTTGCGAAGGAGCCCGGAGAGGCAGGCTCGATCTGTGTAAGTGGAGCCAGTTGTTCCCTGAGGGCAGCTGGGGGAATGCTTAGATCGGCAGAGCTCTGGAACCCGCTCCCTCTGAAGGCTGCAGACGCTGGAGGACATTGGGAGCTTTGGGACAGAGAGCTGAGATACAGATCAGCCACATTCTAATTAAATGACAGACCGGGCCCGAGGGGCTGAATGGCCTCCTCCTGATCCCGTCTTCTTAATTCTGCAGGGGGGGGCTCATTGATATTTTAAAAAATTAATTAGTGGGATGTGGGTATCGCTGGCAAGGCCAATATTTATTGCCCTGGAGCTGAGTGGCATCTCACAGGGCATTTCGAGAATCAAAGTCATTGTCCCAGACTCCAGCCTGTAGCCGAAACCCCCTGACTCGGAGGAGGCAGTGACCTAGTGGTATTGTCACCGGGCTAGTAATCCAGAGACCCAGGGTGATGTTCTGGGGACCCGGGTTCGAATCTCGCCACGGCAGATGGTGGAATTTGAATTCAATTTTTTAAAAATCTGGTATTAAGAATCTACTGATGACCATGAAACCATTGTCGATTGTCGGAAAAACCCCATCTGGTTCACTAATGTCCTTTAGGGAAGGAAATCTGCCGTCCTTACCCGGTCTGGCCTACATGTGACTCCAGAGCTACCGTAATGGTGTTGACTCTCAAATGTCCTGTGGAATGGAGGCTAGTTAGGGACGGGCTGTAAAATTCCGCACACACGAGGACGGCCTCAACCGGGATATTGGGTTCATGTCACACTATTTGTAACCCCCACAGTTGCGTGGACCTGCAGAGTTTCACTGGCTGTCTTGTCTGGAGACAATACACATCTTTTTAGCCTGTCTTGATGCTCTCTCCATTCACATTGTTTTGTTTCTTAAAGACTTGATTAGTTGTAAGTATTCGCATTCCAACCATTATTCATGTAAATTGAGTCTGTGTCTTTATAAGCTCTGTTTGTGAACAGAATTCCCACTCACCTGAAGAAGGGGCTTGGCGCTCCAAAAGCTTGTGTGGCTTTTGCTACCAAATAAACCTGTTGGATTTTAACCTGGTGTTGTTAAACTTCTTACTGTGTTTACCCCAGTCCAACGCCGGCATCTCCACATGCTGACCCAGCCAGCGATGCCCATGTAAAGTGAATTTTAAAACCCGAATTGAGTGTTGAGAAAGTTGATGACGCCCCCCCAACCCCACCCCCCTCCCCATCCTCCCGACACTCACTCAAGGTTGCGTTCTTTGTCGTCTGTTTCAGGTGGTGAGCCCCTCGCTGGGGGGGCTGAAAACCTACGAGTTGCTGCACCGTATCACCGGGGAAGGGCTGTCGGTGGAGTACTACTTCAACCGGAGGCTGTTCAGTCCGGACCACACCATGGTCTCCGTCCAGATGCAGTTCACCAACAACTCCGACATGGAATTCAAAAACCTCCACATCGGTGAGCCCAAGCTGCAGCCGGGAATGAGGATGCAGGGATTCAAGGAGATCGGTAAGAGAGCGTAAACTACTCGACGGCGACTGTGTGCGGAGGACAAACCACAGTTCAAACACGTGCAGACTTTCCTTTTGTCCGCTCTCCAATCCCATCATCTGGTCCCATATTCCCGAAAAATAAACCAGCGAGATCTTCAGATCCCCTCGTGCTGACTCTGCCACCAGTCCCAGGTGGCGAATAGAACAAAGAACACAGTACAGCACAGGAACAGGCCCTTCGGCCCTCCCAGCCTGTGCCGATCATGATGCCCCAACCAAACTAAAACCGTATGCATTTAGACTCCATATCCTTCCATTCCCATCCTATTCATGTATTCGTCTAGTTGCCCCTTAAATGCCGCTATCGTACCTGCTCCCACCACCTCCCCAGGCAGCGCATTCCAGACATTCACCACCCTCTGTGTAAAAAAAACTTGCTTCTGCACATCTCAGAAACCCTACAGTGCAGAAGGAGGCCATTCGGCCCATCGAGTCTGCACCGACCACAATCCCACCCAGGCCCTATCCCCATAACCCCACGTATTTACCCTGCTAATCCACCTGACACTAGTGTCAATTTAGCATGGCCAATCCACCTAACCCACACATCTTTGGACTGTGGTCGGAAACCGGAGCACCCGGAGGAAACATCTCTAAACCTTCCCCCACGCATCTTAAACCTATGTTCCCGAGTACTTGACTTTTCTACCCTAGGAAACAGCATCTGACTGTCCACTCTGTCCATGCCACTCATAATCTTGTAGAGCTCTGTCAGGTCACCCCTCAACCTCCGTCGTTCCAGTGAGAACAAACCGAGTGGTGGGGGCCTGGAATGCGCTGCCAAGTAGGGCGGTGGAGGCAGGCACGCTGGCATCGTTTAAGACTTACCTGGATAGTCACATGAGCAGCCTGGGAATGGAGGGATACAAACGATTGGTCTAGTTGGACCAATGAGCGGCACAGGCTTGGAGGGCCGAAGGGCCTGTTTCCTGTGCTGTACTGTTCTTTGAGTGTATCCAACCTCTACTCATAACTAATACCCTTTGTATTATTATTATTATTATATTGAATGTCTCACACCGAGCAATGCCACGGGTGGTCCACTAGTCAGGTGGGCCTGAAAGATCCCCAAGGCACTATTTCGGGAAAAAATTGTGGAGTCCCCCCCCCCCCCCCCCCCCCCCCACAACTTGGTGTCCTGGCCAATATTTATCCCTCAGTCAACATGCGAGGAGGCAATGGCCCAGTGTTATTATCGCTGGACTATTAATCCAGAAACTCAGCTAATGTTCTGGGGACCCGGGTTCGAATCCCGCCACGGCAGATGGTGGAATTTGAATTCAATAAAAATAATCTGGAATTAAGAATCTTCTGATGACCATGAAACCATTGTCGATTGTCGGAAAAACCCATTTGGGTCACTAATGTCCTTTAGGGAAGGAAATCTGCCATCCTTACCTCGCCTGGCCTCCATGTGACTCCAGAGCCACAGCAATGTGGTTGACTCACAACTGCCCTTGAGCAACTGGGGATGGGCAATAAATGCTGGCCCAGCCAGTGACACGCATGGCCGATGAAAAGAAAATCACTGCAACAGACTATCTGGTCATAATCACTAAATTTATTTATTTTAGGTAAGCTTACATTAACACCGCAATGAAGTTACTGTGAAAATCCCCGAGTCGCCACACTCCGGCGCCTGTTCGGGTACAACTGAGGGAGAATTTAGCACGGCCAATGCACCCTAACCAGCACGTCTTTCACACTGTGGGAGGAAACCGGAGCACCCGGAGGAAACCCACGCAGACACGGGGAGAATGTGCAAACCTCCGCACAGACAGTGACCCAGGCCGGGAATCGAACCCGGGTCCCTGGCGCTGTGAGGCAGCAGTGCTAACCACTGTGCTGCCCCATTGCTGTTAATGGGATCTTGCTGTGCATCAATTGGCCGCCATGTTTTCCACTGCTTTGGAACTATTTTCTTGCTAAAGGCCGACTGAAACAAGATTCTGTTTTTTGTCTTTCCCTTTCTCTTTGTCTCTTGTTGTTTCTCCTCTCGACGCCTGCAGCGGTTCTCCAGCCTGGTGAGGTGGTGGCCGATACCCTGGGCATCGACTTCTGTGACTCCACGCAAGCGGCCAACTTCCAGCTGTGGTGAGTGACGGTCGCTCAGCTGGCCATGCTCCTCGGAGCCGCGCGCCCTCCGCGGATCCCGGCTCACATCCCCCACCGTCGGGGGAGCATAGTGACACAGGAATTGGGCAAATTCAGAGTAAGATTGAGTAAGAGAAGACAGAGCGCCATACTAGAGTTTTAGTATGGGCGGCACGGTAGCACAGTGGTTAGCGCTGCTGCTTCACAGCTCCAGGGACCTGGGTTCGATTCCCGGCTTGGGTCACTGTCTGTGTGGAGTTTGCACATTTTCCTCGTGTCTGCGTGGGTTTCCTCCGGGTGCTCCGGTTTCCTCCCACAGTCCAAAGATATGCAGGTTAGGTTGATTGGCCATGCTAAAATTGCCCCTTAGTGTCCTGAGATGCGTAGATTAGAGGGATTAGTGGGTAAATGTGTAGGGATATGGGGGTAGGGCCTGGGTGGGATTGTGGTCGGTGCAGACTCGATGGGCTGAATGGCCTCTTTCTGTGCTGTAGCGTTTCTAAGATTTCTACGATTCTAAGACAGTGTTGCACAGAGGTAACTATACAGTAAGAAGTCTCACAACACCAGGTTAAAATCCAACAGGTTTATTTGGAATCACGAGCTTTCGGAGCGCCGCTCCTTCATCAGGTGAGTGATTCGTCACTCACCTTGATGAAGGAGCAGTGCTCCAAAAGGCTGGTTTGCGTGATGGACTGGGCTTCGTTCACGACCCTTTGTAGTTTCTTGCGGTCTTGGGCAGAGCAGGAGCCCAGACCAAGCTGTGACACGACCAGAAAGAATGCTTTCTATGATGCATCTGTAAAAGAACAAAGAAAGTTACAGCCCAGGAACAGGCCCTTCGGCCCTCCAAGCCCGCACTGACCATGCTGCCCCCCGTCTGAACGAAAATAGTAAAATCCCGTCCGAGTCCAGTGGAGATTTCCGTTCTCCGACCCTCTCCCGCTCGGATTTCGGGGCGACCCAGGCAGTAAAACTCCGGCCTGTATCTCATTCCTGAAACTCCGTCTCGTCATTGTTTGAGATCCGACCCACTGCGGTGATGCCATCAGCAAACTTGAAAATTGAGTTGGAGGGGAATTTGGCCACACGGCCAGAGGTGCTCAAGAAGGTGTTGTTGCCCACCTCTCAATGAAGATATATTCCCGAGAGGAAGAGGAAGGGAGAAAAATGACCCATGGCGAGGCAAGAAAGTCAGAGGGCATAAAGGCAAAACTAGGGCAAACCAAACAGGAATCCCAAAATTTAAACCCAACATTTCCGACACTGGGGGGAGAAAAACTAAATGAAGAAACCGCAGCTTTTACTAATTTATTAATTTAGATTTCATCCAATAATTCTTCAACGGATCCCATTGTGTGATTTTGTAAAGAATGTGACAGTAAGGTTCCCTGTGTGTACACGGATTGAATGATACCAGATCCTGAGGGGTATCGACAGGGTGGATGTGAAGAGAATGTTTCCACTTGAGAGAGAATCTAGAATGAGGGGGGTCATTGTTTAAAAATAAGGGGTCGCCCATTTTAGAATCATAGATTCACCACAGTACAGAAAGAGGCCATTCGGCCCATCGAGTCTGCACCGACCACAATCCCACCCTATCCCCCATAACCCCACACATTTACCCTGCTAACCCCCCTAACGCTAGTGTCAATTTAGCATGGCCAATCCACCTAACCCGCACACCTTTGGAGTGTGGGAGGAAACCGGAGCACCCAGAGGAAACCCATGCAGATATGGGGAGAATGTGCAAACTCCACACAGACAGTGACCCAAGCCAGGAATCTAACCTGGGTCCTTGGCGCTGTGAGGTAGCAGTGCTAACCACTGTGCCACCGTGCCGCCCAAACAGAGATGAGGAAATTATTTTCCTCTCGGAGAGTCAGGCGCCCTGGAACAAAAATAGAAAATGCTGGAAAACCTCAGCAGGTCTGACAGCATCTGTGGAGAGAGAATAGAGCCAACGTTTCGAGTCAGGGTGACCCTTCATCAGAGCTCTCTCCCTGGTTGAGGAAGTCTTTGAATATCTTAAGGCAGAGGTGGATCGATTCTTGATTAACAAGTGGGGGGGGGGTTAAAGGTTATCGGGGGTCGGTAGGAATGGAGGGTGGAGGGTACATTCAGAATAGCCATGATCTTATTGAGGGGTCGATTGGCCTACTGGTGCTCCGAATTTTTTAATTCTTCCATGGGATGTGGGCATCGCTGGCTGTGGACCTGGAATCTCGTGTAGGCCAGACCGGGTAAGATTTCCTTCCCTGAAGGACATTAGTGAATCAGATGGGTTTTTAACGACAGTGGTTTCAAATTAGACTTTTAACTCCAGATATTTTATTGAATTTAAATTCCACCATCTGCCGTGGTGCGATTTGAACCCGGGATCACAGAATCCCTACGGTGCAGAAGGAGGCCATTTGGCCCATCGAGTCTGCTGGCCACAATTCCACCCAGCCCCATGCTAGTCCTCCTGACACTAAGTGGCAATTTGGCATGGCCAATCAACCTAACCCGCAAATATACATAGAAACATAGAAAACTACAGCACAAAACAGGCCCTTCGGCCCCACAAGTTGTGCC
Source organism: Mustelus asterias (assembly GCF_964213995.1). NCBI lineage: Eukaryota > Metazoa > Chordata > Chondrichthyes > Carcharhiniformes > Triakidae > Mustelus > Mustelus asterias. Next base: position 4,018 of record NW_027594834.1, on the reverse strand, counting down.
GAACATATCCCTACCTTTTAGGCCTACCTATAACCCTCCATCCTATTAAGTCCCATGTACTCATCCAGGAGTCTCTTAAAAGACCCTATTGAGTTTGCCTCCACCACCACTGACGGCAGCCGATTCCACTCGCCCACCACCCTCTGTGTGAAAAACTTCCCCCTAACATTTCCCCTGTACCTACCCCCCAGCACCCTAAACCTGTTTCCTCTCGTAGCAGCCATTTCAGCCCTGGGAAAAAGCCTCTGAGCGTCCTCCCGATCTATGCCTCTCAACATCTTATATACCTCTATTAGGTCTCCTCTCATCCTACGTCTCTCCAAGGAGAAAAGACCAAGCTCCCTCAGCCTATCCTCATAAGGCATGCCACTCAATCCAGGCAACATCGTTGTAAATCTCCTCTGCACCCTTTCAATCTTTTCCACATCCTTCCTGTAATGAGGCGATCAGAACTGAGCACAGTACTCCAAGTGGGGTCTGACGAGGGTCTTATAAAGCTGCATCATTATCCCCGGACTCCTAAACTCAATCCCTCGATTGATAAAGGCCAGCACACCATACGCCTTCTTAACCACCTCCTCCACCTGCGGGGCCGATTTTAGAGTCCTATGGACCCGGACCCCAAGGTCCTTCTGATCCTCTACCGTACTAAGAGTCTTTCCCTTTATATTGTACTCCTTCATCCCATTTGACCTGCCAAAATGGACCACTACGCATTTATCTGGGTTGAAGTCCATCTGCCACTTGTCCGCCCAGTCTTGCATCCTATCTATTTCCCTCTGTAACTTCTGACATCCCTCCAGACTATCCACAACCCCACCAACCTTTGTGTTGTCGGCAAACTTACCAACCCAATCTTTAGACTGTGGGAGGAAACCCACGCAGACACGGGGAGAATGTGCAAACTCCACACAGACCCAAGCCGAGAATCGATCCCAGGTCCCTGGCGCTGTGATGCAGCAGTGCTAACCACTGTGCCGCCCTATGTTCGTATATCATGGATATAAATGTATCTACAAGATGGGTAGGAACTCGGGAGGAAAAGCTCCGAGGAATTATTGACCGATTCTAGACACAATGACGTAGTGGGGGGGAGATTTTCCAGGCCTGCTCTCCCCAAGGCCGGAAATTGCAGTCCGACGTCAACAAAATTTTGCCTGGTCTGCTGTATTTTCTGTCCCACCTGCTGCAATTCCCGAGGCGGACGGGAGAATTCCCGCCCTGTAATGTCCACTCGCGATACTAAAAAAACACAAGCCTCCATTCTTGCAGTCCTGCGCACACTTACAGATTAGGAGTAATGCCATTCCAGCTTGCTGCGGAACTGAGTGCTGTTTCTTTTTGTTGCTTGCTGACAGCTCCCAGACTCGACAGTTTTATATATCAATCCAGCCGCCAGTGGGAGAGTTGATAATGCCGGTCTTTATGACAGAAAACACTTTTAGAAAGGAACAAGGTGAGTGTAGTCGTAAATCCGGCAAACCGCGAAGGAGGCGTTTCGGGATTACCGCGCTGCGTCCAATATCACAGCCCGTAGTTCCGTGGTTTATTCAGTAAAGCCTTTAGTTAAACTGTAATTCTAGATGCCTCTAGATGTTACGTGAGGAAGGGAATTGTGTTAAAAAGTTGACTACTTGATCACCGTCCCTCGTCTCTTTATGTTGCGGAACTAGTTGCTGAAACCTCCACCCTTCAACTGAAGTTGTCTGAGCTGTGAGGAGTGAGGGACCTCGCTCGCTGTACTGTGAGGGGCGAGGGACCTCGCTAGCTGGGCTGTGAGGGGCGAGGGACCTCGCTCGCTGGGCTGTGAGGGGCGAGGGACCTCGCTCGCTGGGCTGTGAGGGGCGAGGGACCTCGCGCGCTGAGCTGTGAAGGGCGAGGGACCTCGCTCGCTGGGCTGTGAGGGGCGAGGGACCTCGCTCGCTGAGCTGTGAGGGGCGAGGGACCTCGCGCGCTGAGCTGTGAGGGGCGAGGGACCTCGCTCGCTGAGCTGTGAGGGACCTCGCGCGCTGAGCTGTGAGGGGCGAGGGACCTCGCTCGCTGAGCTGTGAGGGGCGAGGGACCTCGCTCGCTGAGCTGTGAGGGGCGAGGGGCCTCGCTCGCTGAGCGGTGAGGGGCCTCGCTCGCTGAGCTGTGAGGGGCGAGGGACCTCGCTCGCTGAGCTGTGAGGGGCGAGGGACCTCGCTCGCTGAGCTGTGAGGGACCTCGCTCGCTGAGCTGTGAGGGGCGAGGGACCTCGCTCGCTGGGCTGTGAGGGACCTCGCGCGCTGAGCTGTGAGGGGCGAGGGACCTCGCTCGCTGAGCTGTGAGGGGCGAGGGACCTCGCTCACTGAGCTGTGAGGGGCGAGGGACCTCGCTCACTGAGCTGTGAGGGGCGAGGGACCTCGCTCGCTGAACTGTGAGGGACCTCGCGCGCTGAGCTGTGAGGGGCGAGGGACCTCGCTCACTGAGCTGTGAGGGACCTCGCTCGCTGAGCTGTGAGGGGCGAGGGACCCCGCTCGCTGAGCTGTGAGGGGCGAGGGACCTCGCTCGCTGAGCTGTGAGGGGCGAGGGACCCCGCTCGCTGGGCTGTGAGGGACCCCGCTCGCTGGGCTGTGAGGGACCTCACGCGCTGAGCTGTGAGGGGCGAGGGACCTCGCTCACTGAACTGTGAGGGGCGAGGGACCTCGCTCGCTGAACTGTGAGGGACCTCGCGCGCTGAGCTGTGAGGGGCGAGGGACCTCGCTCGCTGAGCTGTGAGGGGCGAGGGACCCCGCTCGCTGAGCTGTGAGGGGCGAGGGACCCCGCTCGCTGGGCTGTGAGGGGCGAGGGACCCCGCTCGCTGGGCTGTGAGGGGCGAGGGACCCCGCTCGCTGGGCTGTGAGGGGCGAGGGACCCCGCTCGCTGAGCTGTGAGGGGCGAGGAGCCTCGCTCGCTGGGCTGTGAGGGGCGAGGGACCTCGCTCGCTGGGCTGTGAGGGGCGAGGGACCTCGCTCGCTGAGCTGTGAGGGGCGAGGGGCCTCGCTCGCTGAGCTGTGAGGGGCGAGGGGCCTCGCTCGCTGAGCTGTGAGGGGCGAGGGACCTCGCTCGCTGGGCTGTGAGGGGCGAGGGACCTCGCTCGCTGGGCTGTGAGGGGCGAGGGACCTCGCTCGCTGGGCTGTGAGGGGCGAGGGACCTCGCTCGCTGAGCTGTGAGGGGCGAGGGACCTCGCGCGCTGAGCTGTGAGGGGCGAGGGACCTCGCGCGCTGAGCTGTGAGGGGCGAGGGACCTCGCGCGCTGAGCTGTGAGGGGCGAGGGACCCCGCTCGCTGAGCTGTGAGGGGCGAGGGACCTCGCTCGCTGGGCTGTGAGGGGCGAGGGACCCCGCTCGCTGGGCTGTGAGGGGCGAGGGACCCCGCTCGCTGGGCTGTGAGGGGCGAGGGACCCCGCTCGCTGAGCTGTGAGGGGCGAGGGGCCTCGCTCGCTGGGCTGTGAGGGGCGAGGGACCTCGCTCGCTGGGCTGTGAGGGGCGAGGGACCTCGCTCGCTGAGCTGTGAGGGGCGAGGGGCCTCGCTCGCTGAGCTGTGAGGGGCGAGGGGCCTCGCTCGCTGAGCTGTGAGGGGCGAGGGACCTCGCTCGCTGGGCTGTGAGGGGCGAGGGACCTCGCTCGCTGGGCTGTGAGGGGCGAGGGACCTCGCTCGCTGGGCTGTGAGGGGCGAGGGACCTCGCTCGCTGAGCTGTGAGGGGCGAGGGACCTCGCGCGCTGAGCTGTGAGGGGCGAGGGACCTCGCGCGCTGAGCTGTGAGGGGCGAGGGACCTCGCGCGCTGAGCTGTGAGGGGCGAGGGACCTCGCGCGCTGAGCTGTGAGGGGCGAGGGGCCTCGCTCGCTGAGCTGTGAGGGGCAAGGGACCTCGCTCGCTGAGGGGTGAGGGATCTCGCTCGCTGAGGGGTGAGGGACCTCGCTCGCTGGGCTGTGAGGGGCGAGGGACCTCGCTCGCTGAGCTGTGAGGGACCTCGCTCGCTGAGCTGTGAGGGACCTCGCGCGCTGGGCTAACTCGGAA
>NW_027594833.1:0-11990 GCF_964213995.1 Mustelus asterias | reverse complement strand
GAAGGGTAGAGAAGAGAAGAGAAGAGAAGGGAAGAGAAGAGAAGAGAAGAGAAAGGAAGGGAAGAGAACAGAAGAGAAGAGGAGGGATGAGAAGAGAAGCGAAGAGAAGAGACGGGAGGCGAAGAGAAGAGAAGAGAGGAGACGGGAGGGGAAGAGAAGAGAAGAGAAGGGAAGGAAAGAGAAGAAAAGAGAAGAGGAGGGACGATAAGAGAAGAGATGGGAAGAGAAGAGGAGAGAATGGAAGAGAAGGGAAGGGAAGAGAAGAGAAGAAAAGAGACGGGAAGGGAAGAGAAGAGAAGAGATGGGAAGAGAAGAGAAGGGAAGAGAAAGGAAGAAAAGAGAAGAGAAGGGAAGGGAAGAGAAGGGAAGAGAAGAGACGGGAGGGGAAGAGAAGAGAAGAGAAGGGAAGGGAAGAGAAGAAAAGAGAAGAGGACGGATGATAAGTGAAGAGAATGGAAAGGAAGCGAAGGGAAGAGAGGAGAAGAGAAGGGAAGGGAAGAGAAGAGAAGAGAAGGGAAGAGGAGGGACGAGAAGAGAAGAGAAAGGTAGGGAAGAGTAGAGAAGAGGAGGGATGAGAAGAGTAGAGTGGAGAAGAGACGGGAGGGGAAGAGAAGAGAAGTGAAGGGAAGGGAAGAGAAGAAAAGAGAAGTGGAGGGATGAGAATAGAAGAGAAGGGAAGAGAAGAGAAGAGAATGGAAGAGAAGAGACGGGAAGAGAAGTGAATAGAAGAGAAGAGAAGGGAAGAGATGAGAAGAGAAGAGAATGGAAGAGAAGAGACGGGAACAGAAGGGAAGAGAAGAGAAGAGAAGGGAAGAGAAGAGAAGGGAAGGGTAGAGAAGAGAAGAGAAGAGAAGAGAAGAGAAGAGAAGTGAAGAGAAAGGAAGGGAAGAGAACAGAAGAGAAGAGGAGGGATGAGAAGAGAAGCGAAGAGAAGAGACGGGAGGCGAAGAGAAGAGAAGAGAAGAGAGGAGACGGGAGGGGAAGAGAAGAGAAGAGAAGGGAAGGAAAGAGAAGAAAAGAGAAGAGGAGGGACGATAAGAGAAGAGATGGGAAGAGAAGAGGAGAGAATGGAAGAGAAGGGATGGGAAGAGAAGAGAAGAAAAGAGACGGGAAGGGAAGAGAAGAGAAGAGATGGGAAGAGAAGAGAAGGGAAGAGAAAGGAAGAAAAGAGAAGAGAAGGGAAGGGAAGAGAAGGGAAGAGCAGAGACGGGAGGGGAAGAGAAGAGAAGAGAAGGGAAGGGAAGAGAAGAAAAGAGAAGAGGACGGATGATAAGTGAAGAGAATGGAAAAGAAGCGAAGGGAAGAGAGGAGAAGAGAAGGGGAGAGTAGGGAAGGGAAGAGAAGAGAAGAGGAGGGAGGGGAAGAGAAGGGCAGAGAATGGAAGAAAAGAGAAGGGAAGAGAAGAGAAGAGAAGGGAAGAGAAGGGATGAGAAAAGAAGAGAAGCGAAGAGAAGAGAAGTGAAGGGAAAAGAAAAGAAGAGAACAGAACAGAAGGGAAGAGAAGAGAAGGGAAAGAAAGAGAAGGAAAGCAAAGAGAAGAGAAGAGAAGGGAAGAGAAGAGAAGGGAAGGGAAGAGAAGGGACGAAAAGAGAAGGGAAGAGAAGAGAACAGAAGAAAAGGGAAGGGAAGCGAAGGGAAGGGCAGAGAATAGAAGCGAATAGGGGGGAAGAGAAGGGACGAGAAGAGAAGAGAAGAGAAGGGATGATAACAGAAGGGAAGGGAAGAGAAGAGTAGAGAAGAGAAGAGGAAAGAAGAGAAGTGATGAGAAGAGAAGAGATGAGAAGTGAAAAGAAAAGAAGAGATGAGAAGGGAAGGAGAAGGGAAAGAGAAGGAAAGAGAGGGAAGGTAAGAGATGAGAAGAGAAGGGAAGGAAAGAAAGGAAAGGGAAGAGAAGAGAAGGGAAGAGAACGGAAGAGTAGGGAAGAGAAGAGAAGAGAACAGTACAGAAGAGAAGAGAAGTGGAGAGAAGAGAAGAGAAGGGAAAAGAAAAGAAGAGAAGAGAAGAGAAGGGAAGAGCAGAGAACAGAGGAGAAGAGAAGGGAAGAGAAGAGAAAAGAAGAGAAGAGAAGAGAAGTGGAGGAAAGAGAAGGAAAGAGAAGAGAAGTGAAGGGATGAGAACAGAAGAGACGGGAAGAGAAGTGAAGAGAAGAGAAGGGAAGGGAAGAGAAGGGAAGAGAAGAGAAGGGAAGAGAAGAGAACAGAAGAGAAGGGAAGAGAAGAGAAGGGAAGGGAAGAGAAGAGAAACGAATAGTGGAGAAGAGAAGGGAAGAGAAGTGAAGGGAAGGGATGAGAACAGAAGGGAAGGGAAGGGAAGAGAAGAGAAGAGAAGAGAATAGAAGAGAAAAGAAGAGCAGCGAAGAGAAGTGAAGAGACGAGAAGGGAAAAGAAAAGAGGAGAAGCGAAGCGAAGAGAAGGAAACAGAGGAGAAGGAAAGGGAAGAGGAGAGAAGGAAAGAGAAGGGACGAGAGGAGAAGGGAAGGGAAGAGAAGAGAAGGGAAGAGAACAGAAGAGAAGGGAAGGGAATAGAAGGGAACAGAACTGAAGGGAAGAGATGAGAAGGGAAGAGAAGGGAAGAGAAGAGAAGGGAAGGGATGATAACAGAAGGGAAGGGAAGAGAAGAGAAGAGAAGAGAAGGGAAGATAAGAGAAGAGAAGGGAAGGGAAGGGACGAGAAGAGAAGAGAAGAGAGGAGAAGAGAATGGAAGGGAAGAGAAGGGAAGAGAAGAGAGGAGAAGAGAATGGTAGGCAAGAGAAGGGAAGGAAAGAGAAGAGAGGGGAAGTGAAGAGAAGGGAAGAGAAGAGAAGGGAAGAGAAGTGAAGGAAAGAGAAGGGAAGAGAAGAGAAGAGAAGGAAAGAGGAGAGAAGGAAAGAGAAGAGAAGAGAAGGGCAGAGAAGTGAAGAGAAGATAAGGAAAGAGAAGAGAAGGAAAGAGAAGAGAAGGGAGAGAAGGGAAGCGAAGAGAAGAGAAGGAAAGAGAAGAGAAGAGAAGGGAAGAGAAGAGAAGGGAAGAGAAGAGACGGGAGGCGAAGAGAAGAGAAGAGAGGAGACGGGAGGGGAAGAGAAGAGAAGAGAAGGGAAGGAAAGAGAAGAAAAGAGAAGAGGAGGGACGATAAGAGAAGAGATGGGAAGAGAAGAGGAGAGAATGGAAGAGAAGGGAAGGGAAGAGAAGAGAAGAAAAGAGACGGGAAGGGAAGAGAAGAGAAGAGATGGGAAGAGAAGAGAAGGGAAGAGAAAGGAAGAAAAGAGAAGAGAAGGGAAGGGAAGAGAAGGGAAGAGAAGAGACGGGAGGGGAAGAGAAGAGAAGAGAAGGGAAGGGAAGAGAAGAAAAGAGAAGAGGACGGATGATAAGTGAAGAGAATGGAAAGGAAGCGAAGGGAAGAGAGGAGAAGAGAAGGGAAGGGAAGAGAAGAGAAGAGAAGGGAAGAGGAGGGACGAGAAGAGAAGAGAAAGGTAGGGAAGAGTAGAGAAGAGGAGGGATGAGAAGAGTAGAGTGGAGAAGAGACGGGAGGGGAAGAGAAGAGAAGTGAAGGGAAGGGAAGAGAAGAAAAGAGAAGTGGAGGGATGAGAATAGAAGAGAAGGGAAGAGAAGAGAAGAGAATGGAAGAGAAGAGACGGGAAGAGAAGTGAATAGAAGAGAAGAGAAGGGAAGAGATGAGAAGAGAAGAGAATGGAAGAGAAGAGACGGGAACAGAAGGGAAGAGAAGAGAAGAGAAGGGAAGAGAAGAGAAGGGAAGGGTAGAGAAGAGAAGAGAAGAGAAGAGAAGAGAAGAGAAGTGAAGAGAAAGGAAGGGAAGAGAACAGAAGAGAAGAGGAGGGATGAGAAGAGAAGCGAAGAGAAGAGACGGGAGGCGAAGAGAAGAGAAGAGAAGAGAGGAGACGGGAGGGGAAGAGAAGAGAAGAGAAGGGAAGGAAAGAGAAGAAAAGAGAAGAGGAGGGACGATAAGAGAAGAGATGGGAAGAGAAGAGGAGAGAATGGAAGAGAAGGGATGGGAAGAGAAGAGAAGAAAAGAGACGGGAAGGGAAGAGAAGAGAAGAGATGGGAAGAGAAGAGAAGGGAAGAGAAAGGAAGAAAAGAGAAGAGAAGGGAAGGGAAGAGAAGGGAAGAGCAGAGACGGGAGGGGAAGAGAAGAGAAGAGAAGGGAAGGGAAGAGAAGAAAAGAGAAGAGGACGGATGATAAGTGAAGAGAATGGAAAAGAAGCGAAGGGAAGAGAGGAGAAGAGAAGGGGAGAGTAGGGAAGGGAAGAGAAGAGAAGAGGAGGGAGGGGAAGAGAAGGGCAGAGAATGGAAGAAAAGAGAAGGGAAGAGAAGAGAAGAGAAGGGAAGAGAAGGGATGAGAAAAGAAGAGAAGCGAAGAGAAGAGAAGTGAAGGGAAAAGAAAAGAAGAGAACAGAACAGAAGGGAAGAGAAGAGAAGGGAAAGAAAGAGAAGGAAAGCAAAGAGAAGAGAAGAGAAGAGAAGAGAAGGGAAGGGAAGAGAAGGGACGAAAAGAGAAGGGAAGAGAAGAGAACAGAAGAGAAGGGAAGGGAAGCGAAGGGAAGGGCAGAGAAGAGAAGCGAATAGGGGGGAAGAGAAGGGACGAGAAGAGAAGAGAAGAGAAGGGATGATAACAGAAGGGAAGGGAAGAGAAGAGTAGAGAAGAGAAGAGGAAAGAAGAGAAGTGATGAGAAGAGAAGAGATGAGAAGTGAAAAGAAAAGAAGAGAAGAGAAGGGAAGAGAAGGGAACAGAGGAGAAGAGAATGGAAGAGAAGAGAAGGAAAGAGAAGGGAAGGGAAGAGATGAGAAGAGAAGAGAAGGGAAGGAAAGAAAGGAAAGGGAAGAGAAGAGAAGGGAAGAGAACGGAAGAGTAGGGAAGAGAAGAGAAGAGAAGAGAACAGTACAGAAGAGAAGAGAAGTGGAGAGAAGAGAAGAGAAGGGAAAAAAAAAGAAGAGAAGAGAAGAGAAGGGAAGAGCAGAGAACAGAGGAGAAGAGAAGGGAAGAGAAGAGAAAAGAAGAGAAGAGAAGAGAAGTGGAGGAAAGAGAACGAAAGAGAAGAGAAGAGAAGGGATGAGAACAGAAGAGACGGGAAGAGAAGTGAAGAGAAGAGAAGGAAGGGAAGAGAAGGAAACAGAGGAGAAGGAAAGGGAAGAGGAGAGAAGGAAAGAGAAGGGACGAGAGGAGAAGGGAAGGGAAGAGAAGAGAAGGGAAGAGAACAGAAGAGAAGGGAAGGGAATAGAAGGGAACAGAACTGAAGGGAAGAGATGAGAAGGGAAGAGAAGGGAAGAGAAGAGAAGGGAAGGGATAACAGAAGGGAAGGAAGAAGAGAAGAGAAGAGAGAAGAGAAGAGAAGAGAAGAGAGGAGAAGAGAATGGAAGGGAAGAGAAGGGAAGAGAAGAGAGGAGAAGAGAATGGTAGGCAAGAGAAGGGAAGGAAAGAGAAGAGAGGGGAAGTGAAGAGAAGGGAAGAGAAGAGAAGGGAAGAGAAGTGAAGGAAAGAGAAGGGAAGAGAAGAGAAGAGAAGGAAAGAGGAGAGAAGGAAAGAGAAGAGAAGAGAAGGGCAGAGAAGTGAAGAGAAGATAAGGAAAGAGAAGAGAAGGAAAGAGAAGAGAAGGGAGAGAGAAGGGAAGCGAAGAGAAGAGAAGGAAAGAGAAGAGAAGAGAAGGGAAGAGAAGAGAAGGGAAGAGAAGAGACGGGAGGCGAAGAGAAGAGAAGAGAGGAGACGGGAGGGGAAGAGAAGAGAAGAGAAGGGAAGGAAAGAGAAGAAAAGAGAAGAGGAGGGACGATAAGAGAAGAGATGGAAGAGAAGAGGAGAGAATGGAAGAGAAGGGAAGGGAAGAGAAGAGAAGAAAAGAGACGGGAAGGGAAGAGAAGAGAAGAGATGGGAAGAGAAGAGAAGGGAAGAGAAAGGAAGAAAAGAGAAGAGAAGGGAAGGGAGAGAAGGGAAGAGAAGAGACGGGAGGGGAAGAGAAGAGAAGAGAAGGGAAGGGAAGAGAAGAAAAGAGAAGAGGGACGGATGATAAGTGAAGAGAATGGAAAGGAAGCGAAGGGAAGAGAGGAGAAGAGAAGGGAAGGAAGAGAAGAGAAGAGAAGGGAAGAGGAGGGACGGGACGAGAAGAGAAGAGAAAGGTAGGGAAGAGTAGAGAAGAGGAGGGATGAGAAGAGTAGAGTGGAGAAGAGACGGGAGGGGAAGAGAAGAGAAGTGAAGGGAAGGGAAGAGAAGAAAAGAGAAGTGGAGGGATGAGAATAGAAGAGAAGGGAAGAGAAGAGAAGAGAATGGAAGAGAAGAGACGGGAAGAGAAGTGAATAGAAGAGAAGAGAAGGGAAGAGATGAGAAGAGAAGAGAATGGAAGAGAAGAGACGGGAACAGAAGGGAAGAGAAGAGAAGAGAAGGGAAGAGAAGAGAAGGGAAGGGTAGAGAAGAGAAGAGAAGAGAAGAGAAGAGAAGAGAAGTGAAGAGAAAGGAAGGGAAGAGAACAGAAGAGAAGAGGAGGGATGAGAAGAGAAGCGAAGAGAAGAGACGGGAGGCGAAGAGAAGAGAAGAGAAGAGAGGAGACGGGAGGGGAAGAGAAGAGAAGAGAAGGGAAGGAAAGAGAAGAAAAGAGAAGAGGAGGGACGATAAGAGAAGAGATGGGAAGAGAAGAGGAGAGAATGGAAGAGAAGGGATGGGAAGAGAAGAGAAGAAAAGAGACGGGAAGGGAAGAGAAGAGAAGAGATGGGAAGAGAAGAGAAGGGAAGAGAAAGGAAGAAAAGAGAAGAGAAGGGAAGGGAAGAGAAGGGAAGAGCAGAGACGGGAGGGGAAGAGAAGAGAAGAGAAGGGAAAGGAAGAGAAGAAAAGAGAAGAGGACGGATGATAAGTGAAGAGAATGGAAAAGAAGCGAAGGGAAGAGAGGAGAAGAGAAGGGGAGAGTAGGGAAGGGAAGAGAAGAGAAGAGGAGGGAGGGGAAGAGAAGGGCAGAGAATGGAAGAAAAGAGAAGGGAAGAGAAGAGAAGAGAAGGGAAGAGAAGGGATGAGAAAAGAAGAGAAGCGAAGAGAAGAGAAGTGAAGGGAAAAGAAAAGAAGAGAACAGAACAGAAGGGAAGAGAAGAGAAGGGAAAGAAAGAGAAGGAAAGCAAAGAGAAGAGAAGAGAAGGGAAGAGAAGAGAAGGGAAGGGAAGAGAAGGGACGAAAAGAGAAGGGAAGAGAAGAGAACAGAAGAAAAGGGAAGGGAAGCGAAGGGAAGGGCAGAGAATAGAAGCGAATAGGGGGGAAGAGAAGGGACGAGAAGAGAAGAGAAGAGAAGGGATGATAACAGAAGGGAAGGGAAGAGAAGAGTAGAGAAGAGAAGAGGAAAGAAGAGAAGTGATGAGAAGAGAAGAGATGAGAAGTGAAAAGAAAAGAAGAGATGAGAAGGGAAGAGAAGGGAACAAAGGAGAAGAGAATGGAAGAGAAGAGAAGGAAAGAGAAGGGAAGGTAAGAGATGAGAAGAGAAGGGAAGGAAAGAAAGGAAAGGGAAGAGAAGAGAAGGGAAGAGAACGGAAGAGTAGGGAAGAGAAGAGAAGAGAACAGTACAGAAGAGAAGAGAAGTGGAGAGAAGAGAAGAGAAGGGAAAAGAAAAGAAGAGAAGAGAAGAGAAGGGAAGAGCAGAGAACAGAGGAGAAGAGAAGGGAAGAGAAGAGAAAAGAAGAGAAGAGAAGAGAAGTGGAGGAAAGAGAAGGAAAGAGAAGAGAAGTGAAGGGATGAGAACAGAAGAGACGGGAAGAGAAGTGAAGAGAAGAGAAGGGAAGGGAAGAGAAGGGAAGAGAAGAGAAGGGAAGAGAAGAGAACAGAAGAGAAGGGAAGAGAAGAGAAGGGAAGGGAAGAGAAGAGAAACGAATAGTGGAGAAGAGAAGGGAAGAGAAGTGAAGGGAAGGGATGAGAACAGAAGGGAAGGGAAGGGAAGAGAAGAGAAGAGAAGAGAATAGAAGAGAAAAGAAGAGCAGCGAAGAGAAGTGAAGAGACGAGAAGGGAAAAGAAAAGAGGAGAAGCGAAGCGAAGAGAAGGAAACAGAGGAGAAGGAAAGGGAAGAGGAGAGAAGGAAAGAGAAGGGACGAGAGGAGAAGGGAAGGGAAGAGAAGAGAAGGGAAGAGAACAGAAGAGAAGGGAAGGGAATAGAAGGGAACAGAACTGAAGGGAAGAGATGAGAAGGGAAGAGAAGGGAAGAGAAGAGAAGGGAAGGGATGATAACAGAAGGGTAGGGAAGAGAAGAGAAGAGAAGAGAAGAGAAGGGAAGATAAGAGAAGAGAAGGGAAGGGAAGGGACGAGAAGAGAAGAGAAGAGAGGAGAAGAGAATGGAAGGGAAGAGAAGGGAAGAGAAGAGAGGAGAAGAGAATGGTAGGCAAGAGAAGGGAAGGAAAGAGAAGAGAGGGGAAGTGAAGAGAAGGGAAGAGAAGAGAAGGGAAGAGAAGTGAAGGAAAGAGAAGGGAAGAGAAGAGAAGAGAAGGAAAGAGGAGAGAAGGAAAGAGAAGAGAAGAGAAGGGCAGAGAAGTGAAGAGAAGATAAGGAAAGAGAAGAGAAGGAAAGAGAAGAGAAGGGAGAGAAGGGAAGCGAAGAGAAGAGAAGGAAAGAGAAGAGAAGAGATGGGAAGAGAAGAGAAGGGAAGGGACGACAGAAGAAGGGAAGAGAGGAGAAGAGAAGTGAAGAGAAGGAAAGACAAGGGTAGAGAAGAGAAGAGAAGCAAAGAGAAGGGAACAGAAGAGAAGAGAAGAGAAAGGAAGAGAAGAGAAGAGAAGGGAAGGGAAGAGAAGAGAAGAGAATGGAAGGGAAGAGAAGGGAAGAGAAGAGAGGAGAAGAGAATGGAAGGCAAGAGAAGGGAAGGAAAGAGGAGAGAAGGAAAGAGAAGAGAAGAGAAGGGCAGAGAAGTGAAGAGAAGAGAAGGAAAGAGAAGAGAAGGAAAGAGGAGAGAAGGGAAGCGAAGAGAAGAGAAGGAAAGAGAAGAGAAGAGAAGGGAAGAGAAGAGAAGGGAAGGAAAGACAGGAGAAGGGAAGAGAGGAGAAGAGAAGTGAAAAGAAGGAAAGACAAGGGTAGAGAAGAGAAGAGAAGCAAAGAGAAGGGAACAGAAGAGAAGAGAAGAGAAAGGAAGAGAAGAGAAGAGAAGGGAAGGGAAGAGAAGAGAAGAGAAGAGAGGAGAAGAGAATGGAAGGGAAGAGAAGGGAAGAGAAGAGAGGAGAAGAGAATGGAAGGCAAGAGAAGGGAAGGAAAGAGAAGAGAGGTGAAGTGAAGAGAAGGGAAGAGAAGACAAGGGTAGAGAAGAGAAGAGAAGCAAAGAGAAGGGAACAGAAGAGAAGGGAAGGGAAGAGGATGGAAGAGAATGACAGTGAAGAGAGGAGAAGAGCAGGGAAGGGAAGAGAAGAGAAGGGAAGAGGAGAGAGTAGAAGAGAAGCAAAGAGAAGGAAAGAGAAGGGAAGAGAAGGGAAGAGAAGAGAAGAGAAGGGAAGACAAGAGAAGACAAAATAAAAGAAGAGAAGAGAAGGGAAGAGAATAGAAGCGAAGGGATGAGAAGAGAAGAGAAGTGAAGAGAAGGGAACAGAGGAGAAGCGAAGGGAAGAGAAGGGAACGGAAGTGAAGACAAGGGAAGGGAAGAGAAGAGAAGGGAAGAGATGAGAAGGGGAGTGAAGAGAAGAGAAGGGAAGAGGAGGGACGAGAAGAGAAGAGAAAGGTAGGGAAGAGTAGAGAAGAGGAGGAATGAGAAGAGTAGAGTGGAGAAGAGACGGGAGGGGAAGAGAAGAGAAGTGAAGGGAAGGGAAGAGAAGAAAGAGAAGTGGAGGGATGAGAATAGAAGAGAAGGGAAGAGAAGAGAAGAGAATGGAAGAGAAGAGACGGGAAGAGAAGTGAAAAGAAGAGAAGAGAAGGGAAGAGATGAGAAGAGAAGAGAATGGAAGAGAAGAGACGGGAACAGAAGGGAAGAGAAGAGAAGAGAAGGGAAGAGAAGAGAAGGGAAGGGTAGAGAAGAGAAGAGAAGAGAAGGGAAGAGAAGAGAAGAGAAGAGAAAGGAAGGGAAGAGAACAGAAGAGAAGAGGAGGGATGAGAAGAGAAGCGAAGAGAAGAGACGGGAGGCGAAGAGAAGAGAAGAGAAGAGAAGAGAGGAGACGGGAGGGGAAGAGAAGAGAAGAGAAGGGAAGGAAAGAGAAGAAAAGAGAAGAGGAGGGACGATAAGAGAAGAGATGGGAAGAGAAGAGGAGAGAATGGAAGAGAAGGGAAGGGAAGAGAAGAGAAGAAAAGAGACGGGAAGGGAAGAGAAGAGAAGAGATGGGAAGAGAAGAGAAGGGAAGAGAAAGGAAGAAAAGAGAAGAGAAGGGAAGGGAAGAGAAGGGAAGAGAAGAGACGGGAGGGGAAGAGAAGAGAAGAGAAGGGAAGGGAAGAGAAGAAAAGAGAAGAGGACGGATGATAAGTGAAGAGAATGGAAAGGAAGCGAAGGGAAGAGAGGAGAAGAGAAGGGAAGGGAAGAGAAGAGAAGAGAAGGAGGGAGGGACGAGAAGAGAAGAGAAAGGTAGGGAAGAGTAGAGAAGAGGAGGGATGAGAAGAGTAGAGTGGAGAAGAGACGGGAGGGGAAGAGAAGAGAAGTGAAGGGAAGGGAAGAGAAGAAAAGAGAAGTGGAGGGATGAGAATAGAAGAGAAGGGAAGAGAAGAGAAGAGAATGGAAGAGAAGAGACGGGAAGAGAAGTGAATAGAAGAGAAGAGAAGGGAAGAGATGAGAAGAGAAGAGAATGGAAGAGAAGAGACGGGAACAGAAGGGAAGAGAAGAGAAGAGAAGGGAAGAGAAGAGAAGGGAAGGGTAGAGAAGAGAAGAGAAGAGAAGAGAAGAGAAGAGAAGAGAAGGGAAGAGAAGTGAAGAGAAAGGAAGGGAAGAGAACAGAAGAGAAGAGGAGGGATGAGAAGAGAAGCGAAGAGAAGAGACGGGAGGCGAAGAGAAGAGAAGAGAAGAGAGGAGACGGGAGGGGAAGAGAAGAGAAGAGAAGGGAAGGAAAGAGAAGAAAGAGAAGAGGAGGGACGATAAGAGAAGAGATGGGAAGAGAAGAGGAGAGAATGGAAGAGAAGGGATGGGAAGAGAAGAGAAGAAAAGAGACGGGAAGGGAAGAGAAGAGAAGAGATGGGAAGAGAAGAGAAGGGAAGAGAAAGGAAGAAAAGAGAAGAGAAGGGAAGGGAAGAGAAGGGAAGAGCAGAGACGGGAGGGGAAGAGAAGAGAAGAGAAGGGAAGGGAAGAGAAGAAAAGAGAAGAGGACGGATGATAAGTGAAGAGAATGGAAAAGAAGCGAAGGGAAGAGAGGAGAAGAGAAGGGGAGAGTAGGGAAGGGAAGAGAAGAGAAGAGGAGGGAGGGGAAGAGAAGGGCAGAGAATGGAAGAAAAGAGAAGGGAAGAGAAGAGAAGAGAAGGGAAGAGAAGGGATGAGAAAAGAAGAGAAGCGAAGAGAAGAGAAGTGAAGGGAAAAGAAAAGAAGAGAACAGAACAGAAGGGAAGAGAAGAGAAGGGAAAGAAAGAGAAGGAAAGCAAAGAGAAGAGAAGAGAAGGGAAGAGAAGAGAAGGGAAGGGAAGAGAAGGGACGAAAAGAGAAGGGAAGAGAAGAGAACAGAAGAAAAGGGAAGGGAAGCGAAGGGAAGGGCAGAGAATAGAAGCGAATAGGGGGGAAGAGAAGGGACGAGAAGAGAAGAGAAGAGAAGGGATGATAACAGAAGGGAAGGGAAGAGAAGAGTAGAGAAGAGAAGAGGAAAGAAGAGAAGTGATGAGAAGAGAAGAGATGAGAAGTGAAAAGAAAAGAAGAGATGAGAAGGGAAGAGAAGGGAACAAAGGAGAAGAGAATGGAAGAGAAGAGAAGGAAAGAGAAGGGAAGGTAAGAGATGAGAAGAGAAGGGAAGGAAAGAAAGGAAAGGGAAGAGAAGAGAAGGGAAGAGAACGGAAGAGTAGGGAAGAGAAGAGAAGAGAACAGTACAGAAGAGAAGAGAAGTGGAGAGAAGAGAAGAGAAGGGAAAAGAAAAGAAGAGAAGAGAAGAGAAGGGAAGAG
>NW_027594832.1:0-11993 GCF_964213995.1 Mustelus asterias | reverse complement strand
CCTCCCTCCCTCCCTCCCTCCCTCGCCCCCTCCCTCCCTCCCTCGCCCCCTCCCTCCCTCCCCCCCTCCCTCCCTCCCTCGCCCCCTCCTCCCTCCCTCGCCCCCTCCCTCCCTCCCTCGCCCCCTCCCTCCCTCCCTCGCCCCCTCCCTCCCTCGCCCCCTCCCTATCTCTGTAACCTCCCCCACCCCCAACAATCCTCATCCTCTTGTTCAAATCCTTGTATATCTCCCTCTCTCTCAGGGAGATATCTGTACACTGACTGGTGTCTCTCAGTCCCCTCTCTCTCTCAGGGAGATATCTGTACACTGGTGTCTCTCAGTCCCCTCTCACTCTCTCTCGGAGATATCTGTACACCGACTGGTGTCTCTCTGTCTCAGGGAGATATCCGTACACTGACTGGTGTCTCTCAGTCCCCCTCTCTCTCTCTCTCTTTCAGGGAGATATCTGTACACTGACTGCTGTCTCTCAGTCCCCTCTCTCTCAGGGAGATATCTGTATACTGACTGGTGTCTCTCAGTCCCCCCTCTCTCTCTCTCTCTCGGAGATATCTGTACACTGACTGGTGTCTCTCAGTCCCCTCTCTCTCAGGGAGATATCTGTATACTGACTGCTGTCTCTCAGTCCCCTCTTTCTCTCTCTCGGAGATATCTGTACACTGACTGGTGTCTCTCAGACCCCTCTCTCTCTCAGGGAGATATCTGTACACTGACTGGTGTCTCTCAGTCCCCCCTCTCTCTGGGAGATATCTGTACACTGACTGCTGTCTCTCAGTCCCCTCTCTCTCTCAGGGAGATATCCGTACACTGTCTGGTGTCTCTCAGTCCCCTCTCTCTCTCTCTCAGGGAGATATCTGTAAACTGACTGCTGTCTCTCAGTCCCCTCTCTCTCTCAGGGAGATATCTGTACACTGTCTGGTGTCTCTCAGTCTCCTCTCTCTCTCTCTCAGGGAGATATCTGTAAACTGACTGCTGTCTCTCAGTCCCCTCTCTCTCTCAGGGAGATATCTGTACACTGACTGCTGTCTCTCAGTCCCCTCTCTCTCTCAGGGAGATATCTGTGAACTGACTGCTGTCTCTCAGTCCCCTCTCTCTCTCTCTCAGGGAGATATCTGTGAACTGACTGCTGTCTCTCAGTCCCCTCTCTCTCTCTCTCAGGGAGATATCTGTGAACTGACTGCTGTCTCTCAGTCCCCTCTCTCAGGGAGATATCTGTACACGGACTGGTGTCTCTCAGTCCCCTCTCTCTCTTAGGGTGATATCCGTACACTGACTGCTGTCTCTCAGTCCCCTCTCTCTCAGGGAGATATCTGCACACTGACTGGTGTCTCTCAGTCCCCTCTCTCTCTCAGGGAGATATCTGTACACTGACTGGTGTCTCTCAGTCCCCTCTCTCTCTCAGGGAGATATCTGCACACTGACTGCTGTCTCTCAGTCCCCTCTCTCTCTCAGGGAGATATCTGTACACTGACTGGTGTCTCTCAGTCCCCTCTCTCTCTCAGGGAGACAGCAAAAACATCCTTCCTCAGAAATGGAGACCAAAACTGCACACAATATTCTAGGTGTTACTGTAGGTAACTGTAGGGGATTCAACTGTAAGGGGAATAGGCAGCCGTTTCTGTGGCCACAAACGAGACTCTGGGATGGTATGTTGCCTCCCTGGTGCTCGAGGCAAGAATGTCTCGGAGCGGGGACAGGAAATTCTGGAGGGGGAGGGCGAACAGCCAGTGGTCGTGGTTCACGTTGGTACAAAGGACATAGGTTAAAAAAAGGGACGAGATCCTAAAAGCAGAATTCAGGGAGCTAGGAAGAAAGTTACTACCGGTGCCACTTGCTCGTCAGAATAGGAATGACAGGATATATCAGATGAATACAAGGCTGAAGAGATGGTGTCAGGGGAAGGGTTTCAGATTCCTGGGACATCGGGACTGGTTGTGGAGAAGCTGGGACCTGTACAAATTGGACGGGTTCCACCTGGGCAGGACTGGGACTGATGTCCAAGGGGGACTGTTTGCGAGAGCGGTTGGGGAGGGTTTAAACTAATTTGCTGGGAGATGGGAACCTATGGAAAGAGTCAGAGAAAGAGGGAGCCAGGGTAAAAACAAACGGTAGAAAAGGGAATAAGAAAAGTGATAGGAAGAGAAACCAGGGACAAAATTCAAACAAGGCGATAGAGAAAAATATTGGGAGTGAGACAAACAATGTTAAAAAGACAAGCTTAAAGGCTCTGTGCCTTAATGCGCGGATTATTTGGAATGAAGTGCATGACCTAATCACGCAGCTCGATATAAATGGGTGCGATATAATGGGGATTCCTGAGACATGGCTGCAGGGGGACCAGGGGTGGGAATTGAATGTCCCAGGGTATTCAGAATTTAGGAAGGACAGGTACAAAAGGAAATGGTGGTGGAGTGGGGCTGCTGGTTAAAGAGGAAATTAACAACAGTGAGAAAGGATATTAGCTCTGACAATGTGGAGTCTGTGTGGGGAGAGTTGGGAAATACCAAGCGACAAAAAACATCAGTGTGTATCATATATCGACCCTCAAACTGCAGTGGTGATGTTGGGAATGGCATTAAACACAAAATTAGAGATGCAGGTGATCAGGGAATATCGGTGATCATGGGTGATTTTAATCTGCACATAGATCGGGCGAATCAAATAAGCCACAATGCCGTAGAGAAGGAATTCCTGGACTGTCTCCGGGATGGTTTCCTTGACCAAAATGTGGAGGAACCAACTAGAGAGCAGGCCATCTTAGAATAGGCACTGTGCAATGAGAAGGGAATCATTGCCAATCTAGCTGTGCAACACCCCTTGGGAATGAGCATCCATAACATGAAGAATTTTTTACTGAGATGGAGAGTGAAGGAGTTGATTCAGAGACGAGGATGCTGAATCTTAATAAAGGAAACTATGAAGATATGAGGCGTGAGTTGGGATTGATAGATTGGGGAGAGTTACTGAAAGGGATGACAGTGGCAAACATTCAAGGAACGCATGGGGGAACTGCAGCAACTGTTTATTCCTGTCTGGCACAAAAGCAAAATGGGTAAGAGGGCCAATCCATGGCTTACAAAGGAAATTAGAGAGAGTATCCAATCCAAGGAAGAAGCACATGGATTGTCCAAGAAAAGTAATAGGTCTGAAGATTGGGAGCTCAGCTATTCACAATATATATGAATGATTTGGATGAGGAACCAAAATGTAACATCTCAAAGTTTGCGGATGAAACCAAATTGGATGGGAGGGTGAACTGTGACGAGGATACAGAGATCCTTCAGAATGATCTGGACAGGTTGGGTGAGTGGGAAAATCAATGGCAGATGTGGTATTATTTGGATAAATGTGAGGTTGTTCACTTTGGAAGCATAAACAAGAAGGAAGATTACTAAATTGGGAGAAGGGAGTGTGCAGTGGGACCTGGGTGTCCTTGTGCACCAGTCGCTGAAGGTAAGCATGCAGGTGTAGCAGGCGGTAAAGAAGGCTAATGGTATGTTGGCCTTCATTGCGAGAGGATTCGAGTACAGGAGCAGGGATGGGTTGTTGCAATTATACAGGGCCTTGATGAGGCCACACCTGGAGTATTGTGAGCAGTTTTGGTCTCCTTTTCTGAGGAAGGATGTTCTTGCTCTCGAGGGAGTGCAGTGAAGGTTTACCAGGCTGATTCCGGGGATGGCGGGACTGATGTATGAGGAGAGATTGACGAGGTTAGGATTGTTTTCACTGGAGTTTAGACGAATGAGGGAGGATCTCATAGAGACTTATAAAATTCTAACCGGACTAGGCAGGGTAGATACAGGGAGGATATTCCCGATGGTGGGGGGAGTCCAGAACCAGGGGTCACAGTCTGAGGATTCAGGGTAAACCATTTAGGGTAGAGGCGAGGGGACATTTCTTCACCCAAAGAGTGGTGAGCCTGTGGAATTCATTACCACAGGAAGTAGTTGATGCCAAAACATTGAATGTATTCAAGAGGCGGCTGGATATAGCACTTGGTGCGAATGGGATTAAAGGTTATGGGGAGAAAGCAGGATTAGGCTATTGATTTGGATGATCAGCCATGATTGTAATGAATGGGGAAGCAGGCTCGAAGGGCTGAATGACCTCTTCCTGCTCCTTTTCTATACTTCTGTGTTTCTATGTTTCTATATCTGCACACTGACTGCTGTCTCTCAGTCCCCTCTCTCTCTCAGGGAGATATCTGCACACTGACTGCTGTCTCTCAGTCCCCTCTCTCTCTCAGGGAGATACCTGTACACTGACTGGTGTCTCTCAGTCCCCTCTCTCTCTCAGGGAGATATCTGTACACTGACTGGTGTCTCTCAGTCCCCTCTCTCTCTCAGGGAGATATCTGTACACTGACTGCTGTCTCTCAGTCCCCTCTCTCTCTCAGGGAGATATCTGTACACTGACTGGTGTCTCTCAGTCCCCTCTCTCTCAGGGAGATATCTGTACACTGACTGGTGTCTCTCAGTCCCCTCTCTCTCTCAGGGAGATATCTGTACACTGACTGCTGTCTCTCAGTCCCCTCTCTCTCTCAGGGAGATATCTGTACACTGACTGGTGTCTCTCAGTCCCCTCTCTCTCTCAGGGAGATATCCGTACACTGACTGGTGTCTCTCAGTCCCCTCTCTCTCTCAGGGAGATATCTGTACACTGACTGCTGTATCTCAGTCCCCCCTCTCTCTCTCAGGGAGATATCTGTACACTGACTGGTGTCTCTCAGTCCCCTCTCTCTCTCAGGGTGATATTTGTGCACTGACTGGTGTCTCTCAGTCCCCTCTCTCTCTCAGGGAGATATCTGTACACAGACTGGTGTCTCTCAGTCCCCTCTCTCTCAGGGAGATATCTGTACACTGACTGCTGTCTCTCAGTCATAAGAAAGAAATAGGAGTTGGCCATCTAGCCCCTCAAGCCTGCTCCGCCATTTAATAAGATCATGGCTGATCTGATAGTGGGTTCAGTTCCACTTACCCGCCCGCTCCCCATAACCCTTAATTCCCTTAATGGTTAAAAATCTATCTGTCTGTGACTTAAACACATTTAACGAGGTAGCCTCTACTGCTTCATTGGGCAGAGAATTCCAAAGATTCACTCCCCTCTGGGAGAAGAAGTTCCTCCTCAACTCTGTTCTAAATTGACTCCCCCGTATTTTGAGGCTATGCCCCCTAGTTCTTGTTTCCATTGTAAGTGGAAATAACCTCGCTGCTTCTACCCTGTCTAGCCCCTTCATTATCTTATATGTCTCTATAAGATCTCCCCTCAACCTTCTAAACTCCAATGAGTACAGGCCCAATCTACTCAATCTCTCCTCATAAGCTAACCCCCTCATCTCCGGAATCAACCTGGTGAACTTTCTCTGTACCCCCTCCAAAGCTAATATATCCTTTCTTAAATAAGGGGACCAAAATTGTACACAGTACTCTAGGTGCGACCTCACCAGTACCTTGTACAGTTGCAGCGTGACCTCCCTGCTTTTATATTCTATCCCCCTCGCGATAAAGGCCAACATTCCATTTGCCTTCTTGATCACCTGCTGCACCTGCAGACTGAGTTTTTGCGATTCATGCACAAGGACCCCCAGGTCCCTCTGCACAGTAGCATGTTGTAATTTTTCACCATTTAAATAATAGTCCATTTTACTATTATTCCTTCCAAAGTGGATAACCTCACACTTACCAACGTTATACTCCATCTGCCAGATCCTCGCCCACTCACTTAGCCTATCCAAATCTCTCTGCAGCCTCTCTGTGTCCTCCACGCAATTTGCTTTCCCACTCATCTTTGTGTCATCCGCAAACTTTGTTACCCTACACTCGGTCTCCTCCTCCAGATCGTCTATGTATATGGTAAACAGTTGAGGCCCCAGCACCGATCCCTGCGGCACGCCACTAGTCACTGATTGCCAACCGGAAAAGCACCCATTTATTCCGACTCTCTGCTTTCTGTTAGATAGCCAATCCTTAATCCACGCTAACACTTTACCCCCAACTCCGTGTACCTTTATCTTATGCAGCAACCTTTTGTGAGGCACCTTATAGAATGCCTTCTGGAAATCTAAATACACCACATCCACCGGTTCCCCTCTGTCAACCACACTTCTTATATCCTCAAAAAATTCCAGTAAATTAGTCAAACATGACTTTCTCTTCATGAATCCATGCTGCGTCTGCTTGATTGAGCCATTCTTTTCCAGGTGTCCTGCTATTTCTTCCTTAATGATAGATTCCAGCATTTTCCCAACTACGGATGTTAAGCTAACCGGCCTGTAGTTACCTGCCTTTTGTCTTCCTCCTTTTTTAAACAGTGACGTTACATTAGCTGTTTTCCAATCAGCTGGCACCTCCCCAGAGTCCAGTGAATTTTGATAAATTACAACTAATGCATTTGCTATTACTTCTGCCATTTCTTTTAGTACCCTGGGATGCATTCCATCCAGACCAGGGGACTTGTCTACCTTTAGTTCCATTAGCCTACCCAGCACTACCTCTTGAGTAATAGTGATCATTTTAAGGTCCCCACCCCCTACAGTCCCATGACCGTCAATTTTCGGTAAGCTATTTGTCCTTCATCTTCTAAGGGACCAACATTTACTTTAGCCACTCTTTTCCATTTTATATATTTGTAAAAACTTTTACTATCAGTTTTTATATTTTGTGCTAGTTTACTTTCATAATCTATCTTTCCTTTCTTTATTGCTTTCTTAGTAGTTCTTTGTTTTTTTTAAAAGCCTTCCCAATCTTCTAGTTCCCCACTAATTTTGGCCACTCTGTATGCATTGGTTTTTAATTTGATACTCTCCTTTATTTCCTTCGTTATCCATGGCTGGTTATCCCTTTTCTTACATTCCTTCTTTTTCACTGGAATATATTTTTGCTGAGTACTGAGAAAAATCTCCTTAAAAACCCTCCACTGTTCCTCAACTGTCCCTCAACTGTCCCACCAATTAGAATGTGTTCCCAGTCTACATTAGCCAACTCCGCCCTCATCCTATTGTAATCTCCCTTGTTCAAGCAGAGGACATGGGTTTGGGACCCTACTTTCTCACCCTCCATCTGTATTAGAAATTCAACCATATTGTGATCACTCATTCCAAGAGGATCCCTCACAAGGAGATCATTAATTTTACCTGTCTCATTACACAGGACCAGGTCCAAGATAGCTTGCTTCCTCGTAGGTTCTGTAACATACTGTTCGAGGAAACTATCGTGACAGTATTCTAAGAACTCTTCCTCAAGTCACCTCTCTCTCTCTCTCAGGGAGATACCTGTACACTGACTGGTGTCTCTCAGTGCCCCCTCTCTCTCAGGGAGATATCTGTACACTGACTGGTGTCTCTCAGTGCCCCCTCTCTCTCTCAGGGAGATATCTGTACACTGACTGGTGTCTCTCAGTCCCCTCTCTCTCTCTCTCTCAGGGAGATATCTGTACACTGACTGGTGTCTCTTAGTCCTCTCTCTCTCAGGGAGATATCTGTACACTGACTGGTGTCTCTCAGTGCCGCCTCTCTCTCTCAGGGAGATATCTGTACACTGACTGGTGTCTCCCAGTCCCCTCTCTCTCTCTCTCTCTCTCAGAGAGATATCTGTACACTGACTGGTGCCTCTCAGTGCCCCCTCTCTCTCTCAGGGAGATATCTGTACACTGACTGGTGTCTCTCAGTCCCCTCTCTCTCTCTCTCTCTCTCTCTCAGGGAGATATCTGTACACTGACTGGTGTCTCTCAGTGCCCCCTCTCTCTCTCAGGGAGATATCTGTACACTGACTGCTGTCTCTCAGTCCCCTCTCTCTCAGGGAGATATCTGTACACTGACTGGTGTCTCTCAGTCCCCTCTCTCTCAGCGAGATATCCGTACACTGACTGGTGTCTCTCAGTCCCTTCTCTCTTAGCGAGATATCCGTACACTGACTGGTGTCTCTCAGTGCCCCCTTTCTCTCTCAGGGAGATATCCGTACACTGACTGCTGTCTCTCAGTCCCCTCTCTCTCAGCGAGATATCCGTACACTGACTGGTGTCTCTCAGTGCCCCCTTTCTCTCTCGGGGAGATATAGAACATAGAACATAGGCAAAATACAGCACAAACAGGCCCTTTGGCCCACAAGTTGCGCCGGTCATGTCCCTACCTACCTGGGCTTATATATAGGCTTACCTATAACCCTCAATCCTATTAAGTCCCATGTACTCATCCAGACGTCTCTTAAAAGACCCCATCAAGTTTGCCTCCACCACCACTGACGGCAGCCGATTCCACTCGCCCACCACCCTCTGAGTGAAAAACTTACCCCTGACATCTCCTCTGTACCTACTCCCCAGCACCTTAAACCTGTGTCCTCCCATAGCAGCCATTTCAGCCCTGGGAAAAAGCCTCTGAGAATCTATACCTCTCAACATCTTGTACACCTGTATCAGGTCACCTCTCATCCTTCGTCTCTCCAAGGAGAAAAGATCGAGCTCCCTCAGCCTATCCTCATAAGGCATGCCAACCAATCCAGGCAACATCCTTGTAAATCTCCTCTGCACTCTTTCAATCATTTTCACATCCCTCCTGTAATGAGGCGACCAGAACTGAGCACAGTCCTCCAAGTGGGGTCTGACGAGGGTCTTATAAAGCTGCATCATTATCTCGCGACTCTTCAACTCAATCTCAATTGATAAAGGCCAGCACACCATACGCCTTCTTAACCACCTCCTCCACCTGCGAGGCCGATTTAAGAGTCCTATGAACAAAGAACAAAAGCAAAGAACAATACAGCACAGGAACAGGCCCTTCGACTCTCCAAGCCCGCGCCGTTCCCTGGTCCAAACGAGACCATTCTTTTGTATCCCTCCATTCCCACTCCGTTCATGTGGCTATCTAGATAAGTCTTAAATTTTCCCAGTGTGTCCGCCTCCACCACCTTGCCCGGCAGCGCATTCCAGGCCCCCACCACCCTCTGTGTAAAATACGTCCTTCTGATATCTGTGTTAAACCTCCCCTCCGTCACCTTGAACCTATGACCCCTCATGAACGTCACCACTGACCTGGGAAAAAGCTTCCCACCGTTCACCCTATCTATGCCTTTCATAATTTTATACACCTCTATTAGGTCACCCCCTCATCTTTCCAGTGAGAACATCCCCAGTTTACCCAATCTCTCCTCATAACTAAGCCCCTCCATACCAGGCAACATCCTGGTAAACCTCCTCTGCACTCTCTCTAAAGCCTCCATGTCCTTCTGGTAGTGTGGCGACCAGAACTGGATGCAGTATTCCAAATGCGGCCGAACCAACGTTCTATACAACTGCAACATCACACCCCAACTTTTATACTCTATGCCCCGTCCTATAAAGGCAAGCATGCCATATGCCTTATTCACTACCTTCTCCACCTGTGACGTCACCTTCAAGGATCTGTGGACTTGCACACCCAGGTCCCTCTGCGTTTCTACACCCTTTATGGTTCTGCCATTTATCGTATAGCTCCCCCTACGTTAGTTCTACCAAAATGCATCACTTCGCATTTATTGGATTGAACTCCATCTGCCATTTCTTTGCCCAAATTTCCAGCCTATCTATATCCTTCTGTAGCCTCTGACAATGTTCCTCACTATCTGCAAGTCCAGCCATTTTCGTGTCGTCCGCAAACTTACTGATCACCCCAGTTACACCTTCTTCCAGATCGTTTATATAAATCACAAACAGCAGAGGTCCCAATACAGAGCCCTGCGGAACACCACTAGTCACAGGCCTCCAGCCGGAAAAAGACCCTTCCACTACCACCCTCTGATTTCTGTGACCAAGCCAGTTCTCCACCCATCTAGCCACCTCCCCCTTTATCCCATGAGATCCAACTTTTTGCACCAACCCTACCATGAGGGACTTTGTCAAACGCTTTACTAAAGTCCATATAGACGACATCCAGGGCCCTTCCCTCGTCAACCAATCTAGTCACTTCTTCAAAAACTCCACCACAAAACCATGCTGACTATCGTTAATGAGTTTATTCCTTTCTAAATGCGCATACATCCTATCTCTAAGAATCCTCTCCAACAACTTCCCTACCACGGACGTCAAGCTCACCGGCCTATAATTTCCCGGGTTATCCTTCCTACCCTTCTTAAATAACGGGACCACATTAGCTATCCTCCAATCCTCAGGGACCTCACCTGTGTCCAGTGACGAGACAAAGATTTGCGTCAGAGGCCCAGCGATTTCATCTCTCGTCTCCTTGAGCAGCCTTGGATAGATTCCATCAGGCCCTGGGGATTTGTCAGTCTTTATATTCCCTAAAAAACCTAACACTTCCTCCCTTGTAATGGAGATTTTCTCTAACGGGTCAACACTCCCCTCCGAGACACTCCCAGTCAACACATCCCTCTCCTTTGTGAATACCGACGCAAAGTATTCATTTAGGATCTCCCCTACTTCTTTGGTCTCTAAGCATAATTCCCCACTTTTGTCCCTCTGGGACCTCACCTGATGAAGGAGCAGCGCTCCGAAAGCTAGTGGCTTGTGCTACCAAATAAACCTGTTGGACTTTAACCTGGTGTTGTGAGACTTCTTACTGTGTTTACCCCAATGCCGGCATCTCCACATCATGACCTCCCCTGTAGCCAGTGAGGATACAAAGATTTCTCTCAAGGCCCCAGCAATTTCCTCCCTTGCCTCTCAGTATTTTGGGGTATATCCCATCAGGCCCTAGGGACTTGTCTACCTTAATGTTTCTCAAGACCCCCAATACCTTCTCCTTTTTGGTTTCAACATGACTCAAACTACCTACACACCCTTTCCCAGACTCATCATCCACCAAGTCCTTCTCTTTGGTGAATACTGACGCAAAGTACTCATTTAATACCTCGCCCATTTCCTCTGGCTCCACGCATAGATTCCCTCCCCTGTCCTTGAGTGGGCCAAACCCTCAGGCATTGACTGGTGTCTCTGACCTCGCTCTCTTGTTCCTCTCTCTCTGTTAGGGCTGTCGATCATTGTCGTTTGGACATCCTGGATACATCAGTTCAGACAAAGAGGCATCGATTGAGTATGTGAGTCACCAACATCCCAGTCACCCACAGCTATTCAGCATTGTGAGGCAGGCGTGTGTCCGGAGCTTGAGTTGTGAGGTGAGTTTACCTTTCCCTTCACCCCCACCCTCCCCCGTCTCCCTCAATCCCCACCCTCTCCCCGTTTCCCTCAATCCCCACCCTCTCCCCCAATCCCCACCCTCTCCCCGTCTCCCTTCACCCCCACCCTCTCCCCGTCTCCCTCAATCCCCCCCTCTCCCCCAACCCCCCCCCCCTCTCCCCGTCTCCCTCAATCCCCACCCTCTCCCCGTCTCCCTCAATCCCCACCCTCTCCCCGTCTCCCTCAATCCCCACCCTCTCCCCGTCTCCCTCAATCCCCACCCTCTCCCCGTCTCCCTCAATCCCCACCCTCTCCCCGTCTCCCTCAATCCCCACCCTCTCCCCGTCTCCCTCAATCCCCACCCTCTCCCCATCTCCCTCAATCCCCACCCTCTCCCCGTCTCCCTCAATCCCCCACCCTCTCCCCGTCTCCCTCAATCCCCCACCCTCTCCCCGTTTCCCTCAATCCCCACCCTCTCCCCGTCTCCCTCAATCCCCACCCTCTCCCCGTCTCCCTCAATCCCCACCCTCTCCCCGTCTCCCTCAATCCCCACCCTCTCCCCGTCTCCCTCAATCCCCACCCTCTCCCCGTCTCCCTCAACCTCTCCCCGTCTCCCTCAATCCCCACCCTCTCCCCGTCTCCCTTCACCCCCACTCTCCCCGTCTCCCTCAATCCCCACCCTCTCCCCGTCTCCCTCAATCCCCCCCCCTCTCCCCGTCTCCCTCAATCCCACTCTTTCCCCCCACCCCCCATTGGCTGAATTTCAGGGGATATGTTTGAATGTGTGACCTCTCTCTCTCTCTCTCTCACACATCCCCCCCCCTCCTCCCCCAGGTCCTGCCCCGGTCCGCGAGGGCCCCCATTTTCTTTGGAGACGAGCAGCATGGCTTTGT
>NW_027594831.1:0-12000 GCF_964213995.1 Mustelus asterias | reverse complement strand
CCCAGGGTGGAAGAGTCC
Organism: Mustelus asterias; assembly: GCF_964213995.1. Classification (NCBI taxonomy): domain Eukaryota; kingdom Metazoa; phylum Chordata; class Chondrichthyes; order Carcharhiniformes; family Triakidae; genus Mustelus; species Mustelus asterias. Next base: position 11,982 of record NW_027594831.1, on the reverse strand, counting down.
ATGATGAGGGGGCACACGTTTAAGGTGCATGGAGCAAGGTTGAAAGGAGATGTCTGAGGCAAGTTTTTTACCCAGAGGGTTGTGGGTGCCTGGAACTTGCTGCCGGGGGAGGTAGTGGAAGCAGATACGATAGTGACTTTTAAGGGGTGTCTTGACAAATACAAGAATAAAATGGGAATAGAGGGATATGGTCAGTGCAGACTTGGAGGGGCAAAGGGCTTGTTCATGTACTGTGATTTCTTTTGTTCTTTGTTCAATTCCCCACAATGAACTAATTGACTAATCCCTTGTCAGGCAAATTGAGGGGTAATGGTGACGTGGTTCAGAGAGACCTTTATGTGGATCTTCTACGTCGCCTGGGCTGTGGAGTGGAGCAATGTTTGACTCTTAAATGACTGTTGCAGTGCAATTTGGATTTCACGTTACTCTGCATTTTACCTGAAAATAACAGATTTTCATAAAAAGCAAAATACCGTGGATGCAGGAAATCTGAAATAACAACAGGAAATGCTGGATGAACTCAGCAGGTCTGTCAGCATCTGTGGAGAGTGAAACAGAGTTAACGTTTGAAGTCCATATGACTATGTTGCAGGACTGTTCTGTTTGAGGAAGGAAAATTGGAGAGTGCTGACTGGGGAACCCTTGATCAGATCACTAAATGAAGTGATCGGCACCTAGAGTGAATTCAGTGGCAAGATTCCAGTAACTTGGTCTGTTGCTCCAGTTGGAGTTGAACTTGAGAGGTTCTTAGAGTTGAATCCTGAGATTAAAAATGGTTCTGATCCCAGTTGTACACAGTTGGTCTCAGTAGGCTGAGATCTGGAGGACATCTGTAGTTTTAGCTGCTGCATGTGTCTATTTAAGGCCACTGTTCTGACCTCTGTGCCAGGAAAAAACATTGATCAATTGTCAGTTAATTGCAGGATTCCCTAGGTTGGCTTTTCTCCTTTTTCAGTCGCTTAGATTATCTCCAATTTCAGCACTAACTTTCTTTAACACTATTCAATTATGACATGGTGTTTGTGGCAACTTAACATTTATATGGCGCGAATCAGGACTCTGCATGTTTAGTTTTTGCATGTATTTGACACTAGTTAATGAACCCTCTAAATTTTCACATCTACAATGAGGTATTGGCATTGTGAGCATGTGTGTATTTGTGTAAATAATGACCTTTTTACTTGCATGTTGCGTTTATTACGAGAATTTATCATCCAAATGTTAACGGTAATGGCAGCATCTGTCTTGATGTTCTAAGATCACAGGTACAGGGAAACTTACCATTTTTGAAGGATGGAATCTATAACACAGCACTTTCCATGCTGTGCAGTTACTTCAATTAGTTGTACTAGTTATTAGTACAAAGATGATCCTGCAGCATTTGGCCTGGTCTCACATCGAGTTGTGAAAAGGAAAATAAATAATAAATTAATTGAGGAAATGAGTTAAAGTTCTTGACGATGTGGCTTCTCAGAAATTATTGTTCGTGGCCTATTTTTGAGAGGCAGATTGGAGTTCCAATTGTACCACAGACTGGGAAACAAATGCAACCTCACACAGAAGTAATGAAGCTGGTAGATAGTCAGTATTCTATAATTCAAACAAATCCTTGTTAAGGAAGCCAGGGTGTCTGCAGCCATGCTGGACAAAGCACGAGTTCACCATGGACTGAATTAAAATGTTTCAATCCATTGATAGCTAGTTGTCTTTGAGCCGATGGCGGAAATTCTTATTATTATCCAAAGTATGTGGACAGTGCAAAGAAAGATTTTGTTGAGTTTAGTTCGAGCATCATGATCGGCACAGGCATGGGGGGATGACTGCAGGGCCTGTTCCTGTGCTGTAATTTTCTTTGTTCTAGAAAAACAGATAGCAAAAGTTTCTACAAATGTATAGAACGAAAACGAGTGGCTAAAGTAAACATTGGTCCTTTAGAGGATGAGAAGGAGGATGTAATAACTGGAAATGAGAAAATGGCTGAGGCATTGAACAGGTATTTTGTGTCTGTCTTCACAGTGGAAGACACAAATAACATGCCAAAAATTGATGACAGGAAGGCGTCCTCTGCACACTTTGCTCTGCCACTCATCTTCATGTCATCTGCAAATTTTGACACACGACACTTGGTCCCCAACTCCAAATCATGGCAGGTGAGGACCTAGAAGCTATCATTATCATGAAAGAGGTAGTGTTGGGCAAGCTAATGGGGCTAAAGGTAGACAAGTCTCCTGGTCCTGATGGAATACATCCCAGGGTACTAAAAAAGATGGCGGGTGCACCAGTGGTAATTTACCGAAATTCGCTGGACACTGGGGTGGTTCCCGCAGATCGAAAAACAGCAAATGTGACGCCACTGTTTAAAAAAGGAGGTAGACAAAAGGCAGGTAACTATAGGCCAGTTAGCTTAACTTCTGTACTAGGGAAAATGCTTGAATCTATCATCAAGGAAGAAATAGCGAGACATCTGGATATAAATTGTCCCATTGGGAAGACGCAGCATGGGTTCATGAAGGGCAGGTCATGTTTGACTAATTTGGTGGAATTCTTTGAGAACATTACATGCGCAGTGGACAATGGGGGACCTGTGGATGTGGTGTATCTGGATTTCCAGAAGGCATTTGACAAGGTGCCGCACCAAAGATAAGATAAAGGTGCACGGTGTTACGAGTAATGGATTAACATGGATAGAGGATTGGTTAACTAACAGAAAGCAAAGAGTGGGGGTAAGTGGGTGTTTTTCTGGTTAGCGATCAGTGACCAGTGGTGTGCCTCAGGGATCAGTGTTGGGACCGCAATTGTTTATGATTTACATCGATGATTTGGAGTTGGGGACCAAGTGTCGTGTGTCAAAATTCACAGATGACACTAAGGTGAGTGGCAGAGCAAAGTGTGCAGAGGACGCTGAAAGTCTGCAAAGGTTTATAGATAGTCTAAGTGAGTGGGTGGGGGTCTGGCAGATGGAGTACAATGTTGGTAAATGTGAGGACATCCATTTTGGTAGGAATAACAGCAAAATGGACTATTATTTAAATGGTAAAAAATTGCAGCACGCTGCTATGCAGAGGGACCTGGGTGTCCTTGTCCAGGAATCTCAAGGAGTTGGTTTGCAGATGCAGCAGGTAATTAAGAAGAGAAATGGAATTTTGTCCTTCATTACGAGAGGATGGAATTTAAAAACAGGGAGATTATGTTGCAGCTGTATAAGATGCTGGTGAGGCCACACCTGGAGTACTGTGTCCAGTTTTGGTCTCCTTACTTGAGAAAGGATATACTGGCACTGGAGGGGGTGCAGAGGAGATTCACTCGGTTGATTCCGGAGTTGAGAAGGTTGGCTTATGAGGAGAGACTGAGTCGACTGGGGCTACACTCATTGGAATTTAGAAGAATGAGGGGAGATCTTATTGAAGCAGGGAAGTTGTTTCCACTGGTGGGTGAAACTACAACTCGGGCCATGGCCTCAAAATAAGGGGGAGAAGATTTAGGCCTGAGTTCAGGAGGAACTTCTTCACACAAAGGGTTGTGAATGTGTGGAATTCCTTGCCCAGTGAAGCAGTTGAGGCTACCTCATTGAATGTTTTTAAGGCAAGGATAGATAAATTTTTGAACAGTAAAGGAATTAAAGATTATGGTGAGCAGGCTGGTAAGTGGAGCTGAGTCCACGAAAAGGTCAGCCATGATCTTATTGAATGGCAGAGCAGGCTCGAGGGGCCAGATGGCCTACTCCTGCTCCTGGTTCCTATGTTCTTGTGTCAAGAAATGCTTGAAGGCACTAGCTTATTGAAGGCTATGGACTCTGACAACATTTCGACAATTATTCGAAAGACTTGCACTTCAAGACTAGACTTGTCAAGCTGGACCCTGGCATCTACCCAGCAATGTGGAGAATTGTCCAGCCATGTCTTGACCATAAAAAGCAGGACAAGTCTAACCTGACCGATTACCACCTGTTCAGACCACTCTTGTCAATTAGAGTGACAGAGAAAGTGTCATCGACGATGATATCAATCGACACCGGTGCTCAGTTTGAGTTCTGCCAGAGCCAAGTAACTCCTGACCTTATTCCAGCATTGGTCCACACATGGATGAACTCCATGTGCACAGTGAAAGTGATTGTCCTTGACAGCAAGGCAGCATTTAACTGAAAGTGGCATCAAGGAGCCCTATCAAGACAATCAATGGGAATCAAGGCAAAAACTCTTCACGATCTGGAGTGAAGGAGGAAATTTTCCAGAAAACCATATTTGTATCATCAAACATATTTTTATTGGACTAATTGGCACCACTCATAACGGGCCAACAATGCAGAGGGGCACCCCCGGATGGATATTCGATCGGGTCCCCCCCTGCACAGCTGAGAGACTCACGAATTTCAGAAACTACGGAAGATCCCTAATCTGCCTAGCAACAGCGCGTAGCTGCATTTTAAACTGGCCAAGGCAGACATAAAAATCTGATAAACTAAGAGATAAGGATAAAAGGTTAAGAATGAAATACCCCAGACACCCAACAGGACAGGATGACATTAACACTCAATCTCACAAGCAGGAAACACAGACACGGAACAATAGGATCAATTTAAATAAGAGGACACATAGAGATGGTAATGGGAAACGCATTTAGACACCGGGGCAGGACCAAGTAATCCCATTAACACGAACACACACCATACAAATGCTAATCCATGAAACTTCCTAGGGACTTTTGAAACTGACAGACCACTTTATACATTGTGTAAAAAAAGGCATAATCAAATGTTCCCGCGCGAATTTTGGATCCCTATAAAGATCCAGAGCTGATGTGATTTAATTGAGATCAACGTGGCCAAGCCACTGTTTCTGAGCTGGCTACGGGGGTCTCCCTAGGATCCTAGTAATTGTACAATAAAGACACGCTTTGAACCTTGATTTGCGACTCAACTTCTATTCTGCACTGGTAAGGGATATTTCCCTACAACAAAATGGCGTAGTCACGGCAGGATTTGATATCTGACTTCTGACTGATGGCCACAGTTTGAAAGTCGGGATCAAATTTAAACGAATCTGATACAAATCCAGAGCAGTCAAAGGCGAGTGCAGGTCTCCGTTCAAAGTGAGGTACCTTTAAGGGTTAGGGTTTGTCTGTTTTAAGTATTGTTGTCTTGTAGAACTGTATAATCTTGCCTAAGTTTTTAAATTGAAACAGAAGTCCGCACTAAAGAGGTACAGGTCAGAACGACCGCGTGGAAGAAGGTAAGTAACTTTTAACTTTAATAGGAGTAAAGGACCAGAGGTAAAGATAACAGGTTTTGGGCTATTTGATAACAGGAATTAAGACTAATATAAAGATAAGTACCGCATGCAGAACTAATTGGTGTAACTAACCCAGGATTGTAAATGAAACCGCTGTCTGTGCCAAGGCAATAGGACAAGGGAGTGCTTGACTCAAGGTGCCCTACCCTAAACTGGACATTAAGAGGAGAAATCTCCCACGCTAAGGTTGGGTTTTGAAGCGGGCGCTAAGAGGCACAGGCACTCAGGGTGCAAGGCACGGACAGTGTAAATCGGGTAACAACACTGACTCTGAAGGGACGAACAACCTCAGAGTCGATACAGTTACTAACTATAACAGGGGCTTTGATAACAGAATACATGTGTGTAAGTGTTGAGGAAAAGGGGACCCGATCCATCCTGACCAAGAGACACGACGACGGAGGATCCATTAGGGACCCGGGCGGAGTTTGATAACCTTGTTCGTCTGTCGGGAACACCACAGCCCATAGCAGGATACCCGGTTTTGGGGTAACGGATCAACCCTGCTAGTGGGGGTGGTGGCCGAGCGGGAGGCGTTGTACTTAGAGGGGCTGGGAACAGGGGCGGACAAACCCACTAAACAACCAGCACACATCCCAATAAGACAACACAAAATAGTCCAAGCGTGAGGTGTCAGGAATAGTTGGGGGAGCCCAGGGGAAAGAGACCCACTGGAACCTCACTACGAGGCCCTACAGCAATACAGACGGTGCTGGGGCAGTATCAGTGACAGGAGATAAGGGAGAGAGTTGAGGCACTTTTACTGTAGCAGCCAGCATACGGGGGTTGCAGGACTGCTAGACAGAAAAATGGCAGACCACGTTGTTAAGGGAGAAACTGCAGTAGCTCTCATTTTGAAGTATCTGTTAGCCAGAGAAGCGATTGTTGCAAAGATGAAACGGAACGGGTGGAACGCATCACAAACTTTAGAAGATCAAAGAAAGTGGGTAGACGGAGTTAAACGGGACAAAACAAAAGTAATGGGAGTAATATTAGTGACCCAGTTAGCTGGACTAATTGAGGAAGTAAATGCCTCAATGGAGGAGAGACACAAAGAGACAGAACAAATTAAAGTATTACAGGAGAGAGTGAGGGAATTAGAACACAGAAGACACACTGCGGAGATAACGCAGAGATCAGAGGAAACGGACCCTCGGCGCCCATACGAGTCAGTGCAGAAACATACAGCCACTCCAGCATCAGAAGAAAACGTAGAAAATTATAATCTAGCGCCAGTCACGAGAGGAGGGACGTTAGCACAACCAAAGGCAACCTATAAGCCTTTTACGCCAGGGGAAAGGCAGCAGATGGATAGGAGAGATCTTAGTTTTTGTATTTCAGTGTGTTTGTGAGATCTGGTAGCTTGTCGAATGTAGGTGGTTGTTGTTGTAATTAGATTGAGAGCAGGGAGCTCTTTGTTCCTGTGGAATGTTTGCTACAGGCAGTGGGTGCAGTACATTGCACCTTGGTTTAGCCTCAGGGGGCTGGGAGAGTGTTAAAACTGTTAAAGATTAAAGTGATAGGATTTCTTGAATTTACTTCTGCTTTGAGTTAATTACAGTTTGGAAGAAAGAAGAATAAAAGCGATTGTCTTAATCAATGTTCTGTATTCTCTTTGAATGTTTTACACTCATCCCAGTCTGAAATGATAAGTTTGAATGAAAAAGGATGTACTGTGGAATGACTTTTGGAAGCTTCCATGTGTATATATGTGTGTGTGTTTAAACAAAGTGGTTGCGTGGATGCTTTGTTGTTGTTTGTTTTAATGTTAAGAAAGGATTTAAACCTTGGAAGGAAGCATGTGCTCTTTCCTTTGTCTTGAAGTAGAAATTATAAGAGTTAGTTGAGGAGTTAAGAGAAGAAAATAAGTTATTTTGTGGAAAGGTAGAAAAGCAGGAACAAAAGACTGAGGTCTATGAATTAGTTTAAAGTGTATCAAGTCAGTGAAATACAGTATTAATCGCAGAATATCGCGATTTGCGAACGTCAGATAGTTTAGTATTCTGAACTAGTTAAAATTATGTACTGCCGTCGGAATTTCATGAGCCATCAAGGTTCAAGGTTTGCCAAATATAAAAGCACTGCAAAGCTTAAAACCTAGTCAGTTAAGAAACCAAAATGTTCCTAATCAAATAGCTGGTATGTATTGTACCTGCTTTGATTTTGATTCGGCGCCTGTTACTTTTCCTAGAGTGCGGGGGTTTCGATCTGGAGCTCAGTTTAAAAAAAAGAAACGGCTTAAATTAAAAGGGTTTGGATATCATGGGTACGATGTGTAAAGTGGTATGATACAACTGCCGCTTGATTATTTTTATTATACAGTATAGCACTGCCATATAGACACAAGAATAACATCAAATCCTGAAAAGCCTTAACCAACTTTGTATGATATATTCATATACTATATTGGGCATTGATAAAGACATAATTATTTTGTGAAGTACTGTGGTGTAGCGCTTGCACGCAAACAAATGATCAAATTAGAGATAGTGTAAGAGTACTCATATAAAGATCGGAACTGTATGGCATGTGATTTTAATGGGGAAAGCGATGTCTTTTGATAAGACTACATACAAATGAATGGATGTATCCGACAATACATCCGAGACCTTAGCACCCAATTGAAGGGGATGCGCCGGTCCGTAATTTCTAATCAGGCACAGGTCGACGCAGAGGGGGACTCAGAAATATTACCAGAAGTCCCAAAAGCCGGGAGCCGGGTATTAACAAAAGTGCTTCCTGCAAAACCAGGATTTGCCCCAAGATGGCACGGACCTTACGAGGTCATTGTTAGCGGAGATACCTGTGCCTGTATAGATATAAGGGGACAGGGGGTCTGGAAACACTGGACCCAATTAAAACTATATGAGGACAAATGAACTAAAAAATACCGTTTTGCTCATTCAACTTCCACAGGAACCAGGACCAGATCTACTATTAAGACGTCGGAACCAACTACTTTTAATTTGATTGCCTGTTTATTTTCTGTATATACTGTAATTGTAAAATACTGTTGAAAAAAAAAAGAGCGATATGGGAACAGGGACATATCTGATAATAACCCTGACCATTGTAAATACACTCCAACATATGGAAGGAAACCTATTCCTGAAAACACACATCCAGATCTATGGGAATAGGACCGCTTGTTACCCCTCAGCGCGATCAGTAAACTCCCTATTCATCGCAACACCAGGGTGGCTCCCACAAGAGTTATTCACTATTGACACATCGGGGGCACCCTGCAAAGAACATATTGGGTACTTTAAGCAAGGGATACAAGGAAGGTGTGTAGAGCTCACTGAGCCGGGAATTCTAAGGGGGACGGGACCCCAACCGGAGGAGACACATGGGAACTACCCACAATGTTTTAAGGGAGAGGGATGGGGGTGCGTGCATGCCTTTGTCCCTAAAAATGATTCGTGCGCTGAGGCACATTGTGCTCTCCAGGAGTGCCGGGTCCGGGAAGGACACTTCACTTGTGACTGCAAGCAACAAAAATGCATTGCAGTCACCGCGGGTAGGCAGCTTATGTGTGGCAAGTGCAACGGCACCCACGTAAGCTCAGCCTCAGGGACATATCCATTTGATTCTCACCAAGAGGTACAATCAAGTGGACAGTCCAGGGGGAGGGAAGGTTCCACAAGATGGGGCCATGCGGTCAAACGACCCCGGGGTAATGCATGTTATCGGGTTAAAGACGGGTACGTGTTTTTATTTAAAAATGTATATATGACGGCCACAGACAGGCCTCCAAGGTTCTTTTCCGTAGGGACAATCAGACCTCTCACGGTTCCATGCCCAAGTGAAGGGCATGTCCAGAAACGCATAGTGACCAGGGCCATCAGCGCAGAATTTTGCGCCGACTGGCAGGCCCCTGTCACACTAGCGTCTTCTTTAGGATATGGATTTCTGGGGACACTATCCCTGGGAGGCGCCGCAGGGGTGATCAGTGCCAGTAATAGGAACTTCTTCATATGTGGACTGACCATTTTAGGAAACAACACCCTACAAGCATTAGGCGCAATTGACCAAGAACTCGCAGAACTCAGACTATACACACAACAAACGAGATATGCGGTGGACTATCAGCTAGCCAGACAAGGGGGGGTATGCACCATCATCAAGGAAAAATGCATCACATACGTACACGACGAGACACTAAACATAACAGCAGCCATGTCCGGGATACAAAAGCAATTGGATAACTTTAAACAGGGGTTAACAGGGACTGATGGGTGGTTAGGATGGCTGTTTAACACAGTTTGGGGAGCATATATTATGAAGGGATTAATCCTAGTAGTAGCCATCCTGTTCACACTCTGCCTTGGCCTAACCTGTATTAAAGTGATATGTGCAAATATTACATCAAGAATGCTACCCACTGCCAGTATCCAGATGCAAGAACTTAACAACGACACAGAAGAAGAGGAACAACGGCAAGGACAACAGCTGTACAAATCACTGTTCCTCTGAAGGTCGTCCATGGGGGGTCAGCCATGAATGGCACCCCCTGGACGAGAGGAGGGACTGAAGGAGGAAATTTTCCAGAAAACCATATTTGTATCATCAAACATATTTTTATTGGACTAATTGGCACCACTCATAACGGGCCAACAATGCAGAGGGGCACCCCCGGATGGATATTCGATCGGGTCCCCCCCTGCACAGCTGAGAGACTCACGAATTTCAGAAACTACGGAAGATCCCTAATCTGCCTAGCAACAGCGCGTAGCTGCATTTTAAACTGGCCAAGGCAGACATAAAAATCTGATAAACTAAGAGATAAGGATAAAAGGTTAAGAATGAAATACCCCAGACACCCAACAGGACAGGATGACATTAACACTCAATCTCACAAGCAGGAAACACAGACACGGAACAATAGGATCAATTTAAATAAGAGGACACATAGAGATGGTAATGGGAAACGCATTTAGACACCGGGGCAGGACCAAGTAATCCCATTAACACGAACACACACCATACAAATGCTAATCCATGAAACTTCCTAGGGACTTTTGAAACTGACAGACCACTTTATACATTGTGTAAAAAAAGGCATAATCAAATGTTCCCGCGCGAATTTTGGATCCCTATAAAGATCCAGAGCTGATGTGATTTAATTGAGATCAACGTGGCCAAGCCACTGTTTCTGAGCTGGCTACGGGGGTCTCCCTAGGATCCTAGTAATTGTACAATAAAGACACGCTTTGAACCTTGATTTGCGACTCAACTTCTATTCTGCACTGGTAAGGGATATTTCCCTACAACAGGAGTCATATCTAACACAGAGGAAGCTGGTTGCGGTTGTTGGAAATCAGTCATCTCCGTCCAGGGAGTTGCTGCAGGAGTTCCTCAGAGTAGTGCCCTAGGCCCAACCATCTTTCAGCTGCTTCATCAATGACTTTCCCTCTGTTATAAGGGAAAAAGTGGGGATGTTCGTTGCTGACTGCACAATGTTCAGCACCATTCACGACCCCTCAAACTGAAGCAATCCAGATCCATTTGCAGGAAGATCTAGATCATATTTGGGCTTGGTATGAAGTGTAATGTTCGTGCCACACGTGCCAGTAAGTACTGTGGCTACAAGAGCAGATCAGAGGCTGGGAATTTTGTGGAGAGTAACTCGCCTCCCAAAGCCTGCCCACCATCTACAAGGCACAACTCAGGAATGTGATGCAATACTCTTCATTTGCCTGGATGAGTGCAGCCCCACCAACACTCCAGAAACTTGATGCCGTTAAGGATAAAGCAGCCTGCTTGATTGGCACTCTATCCATCATCTTAAACATTCACTCCCTCCACCACTGATGCACAGTGGCAGCAATGTGTGTAATCTATAAGATGTGGTGCAGTGGTTAGCACTGCTGCCTCTCAGCGCCAGGGGTTTGGGTTCAATTCCAGCCTTCAGTGACTGTGTGAATCTGCACGTTCACCCCATCACTGCGTGGGTTTCCTCCGGATACTCCAGTTACCTCCGACACTCCCAAGATATAAAGGTTAGGTGGATTGGCCATGCGAAATTGCCCCTGAGTATCCAAAGATGTTTAGGTTAGTTGGATTGGCCATGGTAAATGTGTGGGTTTACGGGGAATGGGTGGGGGAAGGGGTTTGGGTTAGATACTCTGTCAGAGAGTCAGTGCAGACTCGATGAGCTGAATGGCCTCCTTCTGCACTTGGATTCTATGGTTCTACCAGTTTGCATTTTTCTCATTGCAAGAAAATTTGAGTAAAGGAGCAAAGATGTCTTACTGCAGCTGTAAGAAGTTTAACACCAGGTTAAAGTCCAACAGGTTTATTTGGTAGCAAAAACCACGCAAGCTTTTGGAGCTCCAAGCCCCTTCTTCAGGCATGGAGCTCCGAATGCTTGTGTGCCTTTTGCTAACAAATAAACCTGTTGGACTTTAACCAGGTGTTGTTAAACTTCTTACTGTGTTTACCCCAGTCCAACGCCGGCATCTCCACATCATTACTGCAGCTGCACAGGGCCTCGGTGAGACCACACCTGGAGTATTGTGTGTAGTTCCCCATCCGTTCCCCATCCATCCCCCCTCCCCTTCCCCACTCCCCTTCCCCCCTCCCCTTCCCCCTCCTCTTCCCCTCCCGTCCCCTTCCCCCTCCACTTCCCCCTCTCCATCCCCTCCCCCTCCCCTTCCCCCTCCCATCCCCTCCCCCCTGCCTTTCCCCTCCC
>NW_027594830.1:0-12000 GCF_964213995.1 Mustelus asterias | reverse complement strand
TGAGTGTGTGTCCTTCTGTGTGTGTGTGTCTCTGTCCCGGTGTGTGTCCCTCTGTGTGTGTGTCCCTCTGTGTGTGAGTGTGTGTGTCCCTGTGTGAGTGTGTCCCTCTGTGTGTATGTCCTTCCTCTGTGTGCGCGTGTCCCTGCGTGAGTGTGTCCCTGCGTGTGTGTGTGTCTGCGTGTGTGTGTCCCTGTGTGTGTCCCTCGTGTGTGTGTCCCTCTGTGTGTGCGTGTGTCCCTCTGTGTGTGTGTCCCTCTGTGTGTGCGTGTGTCCCTCAGTGTGAGTGTCCCTCCTCTGTGTGTGTGTGTCCCTCTGTGTTTGTCCCTCTGTGTGTGTGTGTGTGTCCCTCTTCTGTGTGTGTGTGTCCCTCTGTGTGTGTGCGTGTCCCTCTGTGTGTGTGCGTGTCCCTCTGTGTGTGTGCGTGTCCCTCTGTGTGTGTGTGTGTGTCCCTCTGTCTGTGTGTCCCTCTGTCTGTGTGTCCCTCTGTCTGTGTGTCCCCCTCTGTGTGTGTGTGTCCCTCTGTGTGTGTCTGTCCTTCTGTTTGTGTGTGTCCCCCTGTGTGTGTGTCCGTGTGTGTGTCCGTGTGTCCCTTTGTGTGTGTGTCCCTCTGTGTGTGTATCCCTCTGTGTGTGTGTGTGTGCATCCCTCTGTGTGTGTGCCCCTCTGTGTGTGTGCCCCTCTGTGTGTGTGTCCCTCTGTGGGTGTGTGTGTGTGTCCCTCCTCTGTGTGCGCGTGTCCTTGTGTGCGCGTGTCCTTGTGTGCGCGTGTCCTTGTGTGCGCGTGTCCCTGTGTGCGCGTGTCCCTGTGTGCGCGTGTCCCTGTGTGCGCGTGTCCCTGCGTGCGCGTGTCCCTGTGTGCGTGTGTCCCTGTGTGTGTCCCTGTGTGTGTGTGTCCCTGTGTGTGTGTGTCCCTGTGTATGTATGTCCCTGTGTGTGTGTCCCTCTGTGTGTGTGTGTGTCCCTCTGTGTGTGTGTGTGTCCCTCTGTGTGTGTGTGTGTCCCTCTGTGTGTGTGTGTGTCCCTCTGTGTGTGTGTGTCCCTCTGTGTGTGTGTCCCTCTGTGTGTGTGTCCCTCTGTGTGTGTGTCCCTCTGTGTGTGTGTGTCCCTCTGTGTGTGTGTGTCCCTCTGTGTGTGTGTGTCCCTCTGTGTGTGTGCGCGCGCCCCTCTGTGTGTGTGCGCGCGCCCCTCTGTGTGTGTGCGCGCGCCCCTCTGTGTGTGTGCGCGCGCCCCTCTGTGTGTGTGCGCGCGCCCCTCTGTGTGTGCGCGCGCGCCCCTCTGTGTGTGCGCGCGCGCCCCTCTGTGTGTGCGCGCGCGCCCCTCTGTGTGTGCGCGCGCGCCCCTCTGTGTGTGCGCGCGCGCCCCTCTGTGTGTGCGCGCGCGCCCCTCTGTGTGTGCGCGCGCGCCCCTCTGTGTGTGCGCGCGCGCCCCTCTGTGTGTGCGCGCGCGCCCCTCTGTGTGTGCGCGCGCGCCCCTCTGTGTGTGCGCGCGCGCCCCTCTGTGTGTGCGCGCGCGCCCCTCTGTGTGTGCGCGCGCGCCCCTCTGTGTGTGCGCGCGCGCCCCTCTGTGTGTGCGCGCGCGCCCCTCTGTGTGTGCGCGCGCGCCCCTCTGTGTGTGCGCGCGCGCCCCTCTGTGTGTGCGCGCGCGCCCCTCTGTGTGTGCGCGCGCGCCCCTCTGTGTGTGCGCGCGCGCCCCTCTGTGTGTGCGCGCGCGCCCCTCTGTGTGTGCGCGCGCGCCCCTCTGTGTGTGCGCGCGCGCCCCTCTGTGTGTGCGCGCGCGCCCCTCTGTGTGTGCGCGCGCGCCCCTCTGTGTGTGCGCGCGCGCCCCTCTGTGTGTGCGCGCGCGCCCCCCTGTGTGTGCGCGCGCGCCCCTCTGTGTGTGCGCGCGCGCCCCCCTGTGTGTGTGCGCGCGCCCCCCTGTGTGTGTGCGCGCGCCCCCCTGTGTGTGTGCGCGCGCCCCTCTGTGTGTGTGCGCGCGCCCCTCTGTGTGTGTGCGCGCGCCCCTCTGTGTGTGTGCGCGCGCCCCTCTGTGTGTGCGCGCGCCCCTCTGTGTGTGCGCGCGCCCCTCTGTGTGTGCGCGCGCCCCTCTGTGTGTGTGCGCGCGCCCCTCTGTGTGTGTGCGCGCGCCCCTCTGTGTTAGTGCGCGCGCCCCTCTGTGTGTGTGCGCGCGCCCCTCTGTGTGTGTGCGCGCGCCCCTCTGTGTGTGTGCGCGCGCCCCTCTGTGTGCGTGCGCGCGCCCCTCTGTGTGCGTGCGCGCGCCCCTCTGTGTGCGTGCGCGCTCCCCTCTGTGTGCGTGCGCGCGCCCCTCTGTGTGCGTGCGCGCGCCCCTCTGTGTGCGTGCGCGCGCCCCTCTGTGTGCGTGCGCGCGCCCCTCTGTGTGCGTGCGCGCGGCCCTCTGTGTGCGTGCGCGCGCGGCCCTCTGTGTGTGTGCGCGCGCCCCCCTCTGTGTGTGTGCGCGCGCCCCTCTGTGCGCGCGCCCCTCTGTGCGCGCGCGCGCCCCTGTGTGCGTGCGCGCCCCTGTGTGTGTGCGCGCCCGCCCCTCTGTGTGTTTGTGCGCGCGCCCCTCTGTGTGTTTGTGCGCGCGCCCCTCTGTGTGTATGTTTGTGTGCGCGTGCGCCGCTCGGTGTGTGTGTGTGCGCGCGCCCCTCTGTGTGTGTGTGTGTGTGCGCGCGTCCCACTGTGTGTGTGCGCGCGGCCCTCTGTGTGTGTGTGTGTGTCCCTCTGTGTGTGAGTGTGTGTGTCCCTCTGTGTGTGTGTGTCCATCTGTGAGTGTGTCCCTCTGTGTGTGTGTGTCCCTGTGTGTGTCCCTCTGTGTGTGTGTGTCCCTCTGTGTGTGTGTGTCCCTCTGTGTGTGTGTGTCCCTCTGTGTGTGTGTCCCTCTGTGTGTGTGTCCTGTGTGTGTGTGTCCTTCTGTGTGTGTGTGTCCTTCTGTGTGTGTGTCCTTCTGTGTGTGTGTCCTTCTGTGTGTGTGTCCTTCTGTGTGTGTGTGTCCCTCTGTGTGTGTGTGTGTGTGTGTGTGTGTGTCCCTCTGTGTGTGTGTCCCTCTGTGTGTGTGTCCCTCTGTGAGTGTGTGTGTGTCCCTCTGTGTGTGTGTCCCTCTGTGTGTGTGTCCCTCTGTGTGTGTGTGTCCCTCTCTGTGTGTGTCCCTCTGTGTGTGTGTGTGTGTCCCTCTGTGTGTGTGTGTGTCCCTCTGTGTGTGTCCCTCTGTGTGCGTGTGTGTCCCTCTGTGTTTGTGTTTCCCTCTGTGTGTGTCTGTCCCTCTGTGTTGTGTCCCTCTGTGTTGTGTCCCTCTGTGTGTCCCTCTGTGTGTGTGTGTGTGTGTCTCTGACCCGGTGTGTGTGTGTGACCCTCTGTGTGTGTGTGTGTCCCTCTGTGTGTGTGTCCCTGTGTGTGTGTGTCCCTCGTGTGTCCCTCTGTGTGTGTGTGTGTCCCTCCTCTGCGTGCGCGTGTCCCTGCGTGTTTGTGTCCCTGCGTGTGTGTGTCCCTGTCTGTGTGTGCGTTTGTCCCTCTGTGTGTGCATGTGTCCCTCTGTGTGTGCGTGTGTCCCTCTGTGTGCGTGTGTGTGTGTCCCTCTGTGTGTGCGTGTGTCCCTCTGTGTGTGTGTCCCTCTGTGTGTGTGTCCCTCTGTGTGTGTTTGTCCCTCTGTGTGTGTTTGTCCCTCTGTGTGTGTGTGCGCCCGTGTGTGTCCCTCTGTGTCCCTCTGTGTGTGTGTGTCCCTCTGTCTGTGTGTGTGTCCCTCTGTCTGTGTGTGTGTCCCTCTGTCTGTGTGTGTGTCCCTCTGTCTGTGTGTGTGTCCCTCTGTCTGTGTGTGTGTCCCTCTGTGTGTGTGTGTGTGTGTCCCTCTGCGTGTGTGTGTTCCTCGGTGTGTGTGTCCCTCTCTGTGTGTGTGTCCCTCTCTGTGTGTGTGTCCCTCTCTGTGTGTGTGTCCCTCTGTGTGTGTGTCCCTCTGCGTGTGTGTCCCTCTGCGTGTGTGTCCCTCTGCGTGTGTGTCCCTGTGTGTGTGTGTCCATCTGTGTGTGTGTCCCTCTGTGTGTGTGTGTGTGTCCCTCCTCTGTGTGTGTCCCTCTGTGTTTGTCCCTCTGTGTGTGTGTCCCTCCTCTGTGTGTGTGTGTCCCTCTGTGTTTGTCCCTCTGTGTGTGTGTCCCTCTTCTGTGTGTGTGTCCCTCTGTGTGTGTCCCTGTGCATGTCCCTCTGTGTGTGTGTGTGTCCCTCTGTGTGTGTGTCCCTCTGTGTGTGTGTGTCCCTCTGTGTGTGTGTGTCCCCCTGTGTGTGTGTGTGTCCCTGTGTGTGTGTGTGTCCGTGTGTGTCCCTGTGTGTGTGTCCCTCCTCTGTATGTGCGTGACCCTGTGTGTCCTTGTGTGTGTGTGTCCCTGTATGTGTTTGTCTGTGTCCCTCTGTCTTTGTGTGTCCCTCTGTGTGTGTGTCCCTCTGTGTGTGTGTGTGTCTGTCCCTCTGTGTGTGTGTCCCTCTGTGTGTGTGTCCCTGTGTGTGTGTGTCCATCTGTGTGTGTGTCCCTCTGTGTGTGTGTGTGTGTGTGTGTGTGTGTCCCTCCTCTGTGTGTGTCCCTCTGTGTTTGTCCCTCTGTGTGTGTGTCCCTCCTCTGTGTGTGTGTGTCCCTCTGTGTTTGTCCCTCTGTGTGTGTGTCCCTCTTCTGTGTGTGTGTCCCTCTGTGTGTGTCCCTGTGCATGTCCCTCTGTGTGTGTGTGTGTGTGTCTGTGTGTCCCTCTGTGTGTGTGTCCCTCTGTGTGTGTGTGTGTGTCCCTGTGTGTGTGTGTCCCCCTGTGTGTGTGTGTCCCCCTGTGTGTGTGTGTCCCCCTGTGTGTGTGTGTGTCCGTGTGTGTGTGTGTCCCTGTGTGTGTGTGTCCCCCTCTGTGCGCGTGTGTGTGTCCCCCTCTGTGCGTGTGTGTGTGTCCCCCTCTGTGCGTGTTTGTGTCCGCCCCTCTGTGCGTTTATGTGTCCCCCTCTGTGCGCATGTGTGTCCCCCTCTGTGTGTGTGTGCCCCCCTATGTGTGTGTGCGTCCTCCTCTGTGTGTGTGCGTCCCCCTCTGTGTGTGTGTGTGTGTCCCTCTGTGTGTATGTGTGTGTGTGCGTGTCTCCCTCTGTGTGTGTGTCCCCCTCTGTGTGTGTGTCCCCCTCTGTGTGTGTGTCCCCCTCTGTGTGTGTGTCCCCCTCTGTGTGTGTGTGTCCCTCTGTGTGTGTGTGTGTCCCTCTGTGTGTGTGTGTGTCCCTCTGTGTGTGTGTGTCCCCCTCTGTGTGTGTGTGTGTGTCCCCCTCTGTGTGTGTGTCCCTCTGTGTGTGTGTGTCCCTCTGTGTGTGTGTGTGTGTCCCTCTGTGTGTGTCCCCCTCTGTGTGTCCCTCTGTGTGTGTGTGTCCCCCTCTGTGTGTGTGTGTGTGTCCCCCTGTGTGTGTGTGTGTGTCCCCCTGTGTGTGTGTGTGTCCCCCTCTGTGTGTGTGTGTCCCCCTCTGTGTGTGTGTGTCCCCCCCTCTGTGTGTGTGTGTGTCCCTCTGTGTGTGTGTGTGTGTCCCTCTGTGTGTGTGTCCCTCTGTGTGTGTGTGTGCCCCCTCTGTGTGTGTGTCCCTCTGTGTGTGTGTGTGTGTCCCTCTGTGTGTGTGTCCCTCTGTGTGTGTGTCCCTCTGTGTGTGTGTCCCTGTGTGTCCCTGTGTGTGTGTGTCCCTCTGTGTGTGTGTGTCCCTCTGTGTGTGTGTCCCTCTGTGTGTGTGTCCCTCTGTGTGCGTGTGTCCCTCTGTGTGCGTGTGTCCCTCTGTGTGCGTGTGTGTCCCTCTGTGTGCGTGTGTGTCCCTCTGTGTGCGTATGTGTCCCTCTGTGCGTGTGTGTCCCTCTGTGCGCGTGTGTCCCTCTGTGTACGTGTGTCCCTCTGTGTGTGTGTGTGTCCCTCTGTGTGCGTGTGTGTCCCTCTGTGTGCGTGTGTGTCCCTCTGTGTGCGTGTGTGTCCCTCTGTGTGCGTGTGTGTCCCTCTGTGTGCGTGTGTGTCCCTCTGTTTGTGTGTGTGTGCCCCTCTGTGTGTGTGTGTCCCTGTGTGTGTGCCGGCCCTCTGTGTGTGTCCCTCTGTGTGTGTGTGTGTGTGTGTCCCTCTGTGTGTGTGTGTCCCTCTGTGTGTGTGTGTCCCTCTGTGTGTGTGTGTCCCTCTGTGTGTGTGTGTCCCTCTGTGTGTGTCACCCCCTCTGTGTGTCACCCCCTCTGAGTGTGTGTGTCCCTCTGTGTGTGTGTGTGTGCGCGCCCCTCTGCGTGTGTGTGCGCATGTGCGCGCCCCTCTGTGCGCGCGTGTGTGCGCCCCTCTGTGTGTTTGTGTGTGCGCCACTCTGTGTGTTTGTGTGTGCGCCCCTCTGTGTGATTGTGTGTGCGCCCCTCTGTGTGTGTGTGCGCGCGCCCTGCTGTGTGTGTGCGCGCGCCCCTCTGTGTGTGTGCGCGCCCCTCTGTGTGTGTGCGCGCCCCTCTGTGTGTGTGTGTGTGTGTGCGCGCCCCTCTGTGTGTGTGTGTGTGTGTGTCCCTCTGTGTGTGTGTCCCTCTGTGTGTGTGTGTCCCTCTGTGTGTGTGTGTCCCTCTGTGTGTGTCACCCCTCTGTGTGTCACCCCCTCTGTGTGTGTCACCCTCTCTGAGTGTGTGTGTCCCTCTGTGTGTGTGTGCGCGCGCCCCTCTGCGTGTGTGTGCGCATGTGCGCGCCCCTCTGTACGCGCGTGTGTGCGCCCCTCTGTGTGTTTGTGTGTGCGCCCCTCTGTGTGATTGTGTGTGCGCCCCTCTGTGTGATTGTGTGTGCGCCCCTCTGTGTGTGTGTGCGCGCCCCTCTGTGTGTGTGTCCCTCTGTGTGTGTGTGTGTGTCCCTCTGTGTGTGTGTCCCTCTGTGTGTGTGTCCCTCTGTGTGTGTGTCCCTCTGTGTGTGTGTCCCTCTGTGTGTGTGTCCCTCTGTGTGTGTGTGTGCCCCCTCTGTGTGTGTGTCCCTCTGTGTGTGTGTGTGTGTCCCTCTGTGTGTGTCCCTCTGTGTGTGTGTCCCTCTGTGTGTGTGTCCCTCTGTGTGTGTGTCCCTGTGTGTCCCTGTGTGTGTGTGTCCCTCTGTGTGTGTGTGTCCCTCTGTGTGTGTGTCCCTCTGTGTGTGTGTCCCTCTGTGTGTGTGTGCCTCTGTGTGCGTGTGTCCCTCTGTGTGCGTGTGTCCCTCTGTGTGCGTGTGTGTCCCTCTGTGTGCGTGTGTGTCCCTCTGTGTGCGTGTGTGTCCCTCTGTATGCGTGTGTGTCCCTCTGTGCGTGTGTGTCCCTCTGTGCGCGTGTGTCCCTCTGTGTACGTGTGTCCCTCTGTGTGCGTGTGTGTCCCTCTGTGTGCGTGTGTGTCCCTCTGTGTGCGTGTGTGTCCCTCTGTGTGCGTGTGTGTCCCTCTGTGTGCGTGTGTGTCCCTCTGTGTGCGTGTGTGTCCCTCTGTGTGCGTGTGTGTCCCTCTGTTTGTGTGTGTGTGCCCCTCTGTGTGTGTCCCTCTGTGTGTGTGTGTCCCTCTGTGTGTGTGTGTCCCTCTGTGTGTGTGTGTCCCTCTGTGTGTGTCACCCCCTCTGTGTGTCACCCCCTCTGAGTGTGTGTGTCCCTCTGTGTGTGTGTGTGCGCGCCCCTCTGCGTGTGTGTGCGCATGTGCGCGCCCCTCTGTGCGCGCGTGTGTGCGCCCCTCTGTGTGTTTGTGTGTGCGCCACTCTGTGTGTTTGTGTGTGCGCCCCTCTGTGTGATTGTGTGTGCGCCCCTCTGTGTGTGTGTGCGCGCGCCCTGCTGTGTGTGTGCGCGCCCCTCTGTGTGTGTGCGCGCCCCTGTGTGTGTGTGCGCGCCCCTCTGTGTGTGTGCGCGCCCCTCTGTGTGTGTGTGTGTGTGTGCGCGCCCCTCTGTGTGTGTGTGTGTGTGTGTCCCTCTGTGTGTGTGTCCCTCTGTGTGTGTGTCCCTCTGTGTGTGTGTCCCTCTGTGTGTGTGTGTCCCTCTGTGTGTGTGTGTCCCTCTGTGTGTGTGTGTCCCTCTGTGTGTGTCACCCCTCTGTGTGTCACCCCCTCTGTGTGTGTCACCCTCTCTGAGTGTGTGTGTCCCTCTGTGTGTGTGTGCGCGCGCCCCTCTGCGTGTGTGTGCGCATGTGCGCGCCCCTCTGTACGCGCGTGTGTGCGCCCCTCTGTGTGTTTGTGTGTGCGCCCCTCTGTGTGATTGTGTGTGCGCCCCTCTGTGTGTGTGTGCGCGCCCCTCTGTGTGTGTGCGCGCCCCTCTGTGTGTGTGTGCGCGCCCCTCTGTGTGTGTGTGTGTGCGCGCCCCTCTGTGTGTGTGTGTGTGCGCGCCCCTCTGTGTGTGTGCGCGCCCCTCTGTGTGTGTGTGTGTGTGTGCGCGCCCCTCTGTGTGTGTGTGTGTGTGTGTCCCTCTGTGTGTGTGTCCCTCTGTGTGTGTGTCCCTCTGTGTGTGTGTCCCTCTGTGTGTGTGTGTCCCTCTGTGTGTGTGTGTCCCTCTGTGTGTGTCACCCCTCTGTGTGTCACCCCCTCTGTGTGTGTCACCCTCTCTGAGTGTGTGTGTCCCTCTGTGTGTGTGTGCGCGCGCCCCTCTGCGTGTGTGTGCGCATGTGCGCGCCCCTCTGTACGCGCGTGTGTGCGCCCCTCTGTGTGTTTGTGTGTGCGCCCCTCTGTGTGATTGTGTGTGCGCCCCTCTGTGTGTGTGTGCGCGCCCCTCTGTGTGTGTGCGCGCCCCTCTGTGTGTGTGTGCGCGCCCCTCTGTGTGTGTGTGTGTGCGCGCCCCTCTGTGTGTGTGTGTGCACGCCCCTCTCTGTGTGTGTGTGTGCGCTCCCCTCTGTGTGTGTGTGTGTGCGCGCCCCTCTGTGTGTGCGCGCGCGCACGCCCCTCTATGTGTGTGTGCGCGCGCACGCCCCTCTGTGTGCGTGAGCGCGCGCCCCTCTGTGTGTGCGCGCGCGCCCCTCTGTGTGCGTGAGTGCGCGCCCCTCTCTCCCCCCGTGCGCCCCTCTCCCCCCGTGCGCCCCTCTCCCCCCGTGCGCCCCTCTCCCCCCGTGCGCCCCTCTCCCCCCGTGCGCCCCTCTCCCCCCGTGCGCCCCTCTCCCCCCCGTGCGCCCCTCTCCCCCCGTGCGCCCCTCTCCCCCCGTGCGCCCCTCTCCCCCCGTGCGCCCCTCTCCCCCCGTGCGCCCCTCTCCCCCCGTGCGCCACTCTCCCCCCGTGCGCCCCTCTCCCCCCGTGCGCCCCTCTCCCCCCGTGCGCCCCTCTCCCCCCGTGCGCCCCTCTCCCCCCGTGCGCCCCTCTTCCCCCATGCGCCCCTCTCCCACCCGTGCGCCCCTCTCCCCCCACGTGCGCCCCTCCCCCCCTTGCGCCCCTCTCCCCCCCCGTGAGCCCCTCTCTCCCCACGTGCGCCCCTCTCCCACCCGTGCGCCCCTCTCCCCCCCTTTCCCCCCCGTGCGCCCCTCTCCCCCCCCATGCGCCCCTCTCCCCGCGTGCGCCCCTCTCCCCCCCCGTGCACCCCTCCCCCCGTGCGCCCCTCTCCCCCCGTGCGCCCCTCTCCCCCCGTGCGCCCCTCTCCCCCCGTGCGCCCCTCTCCCCCCGTGCGCCCCTCTCCCCCCGTGCGCCCCTCTCCCCCGTGCGCCCCTCTCCCCCCGTGCGCCCCTCTCCCCCCGTGCGCCCCTCTCCCCCCGTGCGCCCCTCTCCCCCCGTGCGCCCCTCTCCCCCCGTGCGCCCCTCTCCCCCCGTGCGCCCCTCTCCCCCCGTGCGCCCCTCTCCCCCCGTGCGCCCCTCTCCCCCCGTGCGCCCCTCTCCCCCCGTGCGCCCCTCTCCCCCCGTGCGCCCCTCTCCCCCCGTGCGCCCCTCTCCCCCCGTGCGCCCCTCTCCCCCCGTGCGCCCCTCTCCCCCCGTGCGCCCCTCTCCCCCCGTGCGCCCCTCTCCCCCCGTGCGCCCCTCTCCCCCCGTGCGCCCCTCTCCCCCCGTGCGCCCCTCTCCCCCCGTGCGCCCCTCTCCCCCCGTGCGCCCCTCTCCCCCCGTGCGCCCCTCTCCCCCCGTGCGCCCCTCTCCCCCCGTGCGCCCCTCTCCCCCCGTGCGCCCCTCTCCCCCCGTGCGCCCCTCTCCCCCCGTGCGCCCCTCTCCCCCCGTGCGCCCCTCTCCCCCCGTGCGCCCCTCTCCCCCCGTGCGCCCCTCTCCCCCCGTGCGCCCCTCTCCCCCCGTGCGCCCCTCTCCCCCCGTGCGCCCCTCTCCCCCCGTGCGCCCCTCTCCCCCCGTGCGCCCCTCTCCCCCCGTGCGCCCCTCTCCCCCCGTGCGCCCCTCTCCCCCCGTGCGCCCCTCTCCCCCCGTGCGCCCCTCTCCCCCCGTGCGCCCCTCTCCCCCCGTGCGCCCCTCTCCCCCCGTGCGCCCCTCTCCCCCCGTGCGCCCCTCTCCCCCCGTGCGCCCCTCTCCCCCCGTGCGCCCCTCTCCCCCCGTGCGCCCCTCTCCCCCCGTGCGCCCCTCTCCCCCCGTGCGCCCCTCTCCCCCCGTGCGCCCCTCTCCCCCCGTGCGCCCCTCTCCCCCCGTGCGCCCCTCTCCCCCCGTGCGCCCCTCTCCCCCCGTGCGCCCCTCTCCCCCCGTGCGCCCCTCTCCCCCCGTGCGCCCCTCTCCCCCCGTGCGCCCCTCTCCCCCCGTGCGCCCCTCTCCCCCCGTGCGCCCCTCTCCCCCCGTGCGCCCCTCTCCCCCCCGTGCGCCCCTCCGTCCCCCCCGTGCGCCCCCCCGTGCGCCCCTCTCCCCCCGTGCGTCCCTCTCCCCCCCGTGCGTCCCTCTCCCCCCGTGCGTCCCTCTCCCCCCGTGCGCCCCTCTCCCCCCCGTGCGCCCCTCCCCCCCCGTGCGCCCCTCCCCCCCCGTGCGCCCCTCCCCCCCCGTGCGCCCCTCCCCCCCCGTGCGCCCCTCCCCCCCCGTGCGCCCCTCCCCCCGCGCCCCTCCCCCCCCCGTGCGCCCCTCACCCCCGTGCGCCCCTCACCCCCCGTGCGCCCCTCCCCCCCGTGCGCCCCTCCCCCCCGTGCGCCCCTCCCCCCCCGTGCGCCCCTCCCCCCGTGCGCCCTTCTCCCCCCCGTGTGCCCCTCTCCCCCCCCATGCGCCCTTCCCGTGCGCCCCTCTCCCCCCCGTGCGCCCCTCCCCCCCCATGCGCCTCCCACCCGTGCGCCCCTCTCCCCCCCCGAGCGTCCCTCTCCCCCCCGAGCGTCCCTCTCCCCCCCGAGCGTCCCTCTCCCCCCGAGCGTCCCTCTCCCCCCCGAGCGTCCCTCTCCCCCCCGTGCATCCCTCTCCCCCCGTGCGTCCCTCTCCCCCACGTGCGCCCGTCTCCCCCCCGTGCGCCCTCTCCCCCCCGTGCGCCCTCTCCCCCCCGTGCGCCCCTCTTCCCCCCCCGTGCGCCCCCCTCCCCCCCCCCCGTGCGCCCCTCTCCCCCCCGTGCGCCCCTCTCCCCCCCCGTGCGCCCCTCTCCCCCCCCCGTGCGCCCCTCTCCCCCCCGTGCGCCCCTCTCCCCCCCGTGCGCCCCTCTCCCCCCACGTGCTCCCCTCTCCCCCCACGTGCACCCCTCTCCCCCCCGTGCGCCCCTCTCATCCCCCGTGCGCCCCTCTCATCCCCCGTGCGCCCCTCTCCCCCCCGTGCGCCCCTCTCCCCCCCGTGCGCCCCTCTCCGTGCGCCCCTCTCCCCCCCGAGCGTCCCTCTCCCCCCGTGCGTCCCTCTCCCCCCCGTGCATCCCTCTCCCCCCGTGCGTCCCTCTCCCCCACGTGCGCCCGTCTCCCCCCCGTGCGCCCTCTCCCCTCCGTGCGCCCTCTCCCCCCCGTGCGCCCCTCTTCCCCCCCGTGCGCCCCTCTCCCCCCCCCGTGCGCCCCTCTCCCCCCCGTGCGCCCCTCTCCCCCCCGTGCGCCCCTCTCCCCCCCGTGCGCCCCTCTCCCCCTGTGCGCCCCTCTCCCCCCGTGCGCCCCTCTCCCCCCCGTGCGCCCCTCTCCCCCACGTGCGCCCCTCTCCCCCCCCGTGCGCCCCTCTCCCCCCCCGTGCGCCCCTCTC
>NW_027594829.1:0-12000 GCF_964213995.1 Mustelus asterias | reverse complement strand
CTCCCACTCTTTTTCCCCTGCTCCCACTGGCTCTCCCCGTGCTTCCGCTCTTTTTCCCCGTGCTCCCACTCTCTCCTGGTGCTCCCGCTCTCTCTCTCCCCGTGCTCCCGCTCTCTCTCTCCCCGTGCTCCCGCTCTCTCTCTCCCCGTGCTCCCGCTCTCTCTCTCCCCGTGCTCCCCCTCTCTCTCCCCCTGTGCTCCCGCTCTCTCTCTCGCCGTGCTCCCGCTCTCTCTCTCCCCGTGCTCCCACTCTCTCTCTCCCCGTGCTCCCGCTCTCTCTCTCCCCGTGCTCCCGCTCTCTCTCTCCCCGTGCTCCCGCTCTCTCTCTCCCCGTGCTCCCGCTCTCTCTCCCCGTGCTCCCGCTCTCTCTCTCCCCGTGCTCCCGCTCTCTCTCTCCCCGTGCTCCCCCTCTGTCTCTCCCCGTGCTCCCGCTCTCTCTCTCCCCGTGCTCCCACTCTCTCTCTCCCCATGCTCCCGCTCTCCTTCTCGGTGCTCCCGCTTTCTCTCTCCCCGTTCTCCCCCTCTCCCTCTTCCCGTGCTCCTGCTCTCTCTCTCCCCGTGCTCCCGCTTTCCTTCTCGGTGCTCCCGCTTTCTCTCTCCCCGTTCTCCCCCTCTCTCTCTCCCCGTGCTCCCACTCTTTTTCCCCTGCTCCCACTGGCTCTCCCCGTGCTTCCGCTCTTTTTCCCCGTGCTCCCACTCTCTCCTGGTGCTCCCGCTCTCTCTCTCCCCGTGCCCCCGCTCTCTCTCTCCCCGTGCTCCCGCTCTCTCTCTCCCCGTGCTCCCGCTCTCTCTCTCCCTGTGCTCCCGTTCTCTCTCTCCCCGTGCTCCCGCTCTCTCTCTCCCCATGCTCCCGCTCTTTTTCCCCTGCTCCCACTGGCTCTCCCCGTGCTTCCGCTCTTTTTCCCCGTGCTCCCACTCTCTCCTGGTGCTCCCACTCTCTCTCCCCGTGCTCCCGCTCTCTCTCTTTCCCCGTGCTCCCGCTCTCTTTCCCCGTGCTCCCACTCTCTCTCCCCGTGCTCCCGCTCTCTCCCCATGCTCCTGCTCTCCACCCGTGCTCCCGCTCTCCACCCGTGCTCCCGCTCTCCACCCATGCTCCCACTCTCTCCTGGTGCTCCCGCTCTCTCTCTCCCCGTGCTCCCGCTCTCCACCCGTGCTCCTGCTCTCTCCACCCGTGCACCCACTCTCTTCCTGTGCTCCCGCTCTCTCTCTCCCCGTGCTCCCCCTCTCTCTCCCCCTGTGCTCCCGCTCTCTCTCTCCCCGTGCTCCCCCTCTCTCTCCCCCTGTGCTCCCGCTCTCTCTCTCGCCGTGCTCCCGCTCTCTCTCTCCCCGTGCTCCCACTCTCTCTCTCCCCGTGCTCCCGCTCTCTCTCTCCCCGTGCTCCCGCTCTCTCTCTCCCCGTGCTCCCGCTCTCTCTCTCCCCGTGCTCCCGCTCTCTCTCCCCGTGCTCCCGCTCTCTCTCTCCCCGTGCTCCCGCTCTCTCTCTCCCCGTGCTCCCCCTCTGTCTCTCCCCGTGCTCCCGCTCTCTCTCTCCCCGTGCTCCCACTCTCTCTCTCCCCATGCTCCCGCTCTCCTTCTCGGTGCTCCCGCTTTCTCTCTCCCCGTTCTCCCCCTCTCCCTCTTCCCGTGCTCCTGCTCTCTCTCTCCCCGTGCTCCCGCTCTCCTTCTCGGTGCTCCCGCTTTCTCTCTCCCCGTTCTCCCCCTCTCTCTCTTCCCGTTCTCCTGCTCTCTCTCCCCGTGCTCCCACTCTCTCCCTGTGTCCCGCTCTCTCTCTCCGCATGCTCCCACTCTCTCCGTCCCCGTGCTCTCGCTCTCTCCGCGTGCTCCCGCTCTCTCTCCCCATGCTCCTGCTCTCTGTCTCTCCCCATGCTCCCCCACTCTCCCCTTGCTCCTGCTCTCTCTCTCCCCATGCTCCCGCTCTCTCCCCTTGCTCCCGCTCTCTCTCTCCCCGTGGTCCCGCTCTCTCTCTCCCCGTGGTCCCGCTCTCTCTCTCCCCGTGCTCCCAGTCTCACTCTCCCCGTCCTCCCGCTCTCTCTCTCCCCGTGCTCCCTCTCTCCCTCTCACTGTGCTCCCGCTGTCTCCCCGTGCTCCCGCTCTCTCTCCCCGTGCTCCCGCTGTCTCCCCCCGTGCTCCCGCTCTCTTTCTCCGTGCTCCCACTTTCTCTCTCCCCGTTCTCCCGCTCTCTCTCACTCCCCATGCTCCCACTCTTTTCCTGTGCTCCCGTTCTCTCTCTCCTCGTGCTCCCTCTCTCCCTCTCACTGTGCTCCCGTGCTCTCTGTCCCCATGCTCCTGCTCTCTCTCCCCGTGCTCCCGCTCTCTCTCTCGCCGTGCTCCCGCTCTCTCTCTCCCCGTGCTCCCGCTCTCTCTCTCCCCGTGCTCCCACTCTCTCTCTCCCCGTCCTCCCGCTCTCTCTCTCCCCGTGCTCCCTCTCTCCCTGTCACTGTGCTCCCGTGCTCTCTCTCCCCATGCTCCCGCTCACACTCCCGTGCTCCCGCTCTCTTCCCGTTCTCGCGCTTTCTCCCCGTGCTCCCGCTGTCTCCCCCCGTGCTCCCGCTCTCTCTCCCCGTGCTCCCGCTGTCTCCCCCCGTGCTCCCGCTCTCTCTCCCCGTGCTCCCGCTGTCTCACCCTGTGCTCCCGTTCTCTTTCTCCGTGCTCCCTCTTTCTCTCTCCCCGTTCTCCCGCTCTCTCTCACTCCCCATGCTCCCACTCTTTTCCTGTGCTCCCGTTCTCTCTCTCCTCGTGCTCCCTCTCTCCCTCTCACTGTGCTCTCGCACTCTCTGTTCCCATGCTCCCGCTCTCTCTCCCCGTGCTCCCGCTCTCTCTCTCCCCATGCTCCCGCTCTCTCTCTCCCTGTGCTCCCGCTCTCTCTCCCCGTGCTCCCGCTCTCTCTCTCCCCGTGCTCCCGCTCTCTCTCCCCGTGCTCCCGCTCTCTCTCTCCCCGTGCTCCCGCTCTCCACCCGTGCTCCCGCTCTCCTCCCGTGCTCCCGCTCTCTCCCCGTGCTCCCGCTCTCCACCCGTGCTCCCGCTCTCCACCCGTGCTCCCGCTCTCCACCCGTGCTCCCGCTCTCCACCCGTGCTCCCGCTCTCCACCCGTGCTCCCGCTCTCCACCCGTGCTCCCGCTCTCCACCCGTGCTCCCGCTCTCCACCCGTGCTCCCGCTCTCCACCCGTGCTCCCGCTCTCCACCCGTGCTCCCGCTCTCCACCCGTGCTCCCGCTCTCCACCCATGCTCCTGCTCTCTCCACCCGTGCACCCACTCTCTTCCTGTGCTCCCGCTCTCTCTCTCCCCGTGCTCCCCCTCTCTCTCCCCCTGTGCTCCCGCTCTCTCTCTCCCCGTGCTCCCGCTCTCTCTCTCGCCGTGCTCCCGCTCTCTCTCTCCCCGTGCTCCCACTCTCTCTCTCCCCGTGCTCCCGCTCTCTCTCTCCCCGTGCTCCCGCTCTCTCTCTCCCCGTGCTCCCGCTCTCTCTCTCCCCGTGCTCCCGCTCTCTCTCTCCCCGTGCTCCCCCTCTCTCTCTCCCTGTGCTCCCGCTCTCTCTCTCCCCGTGCTCCCGCTCTCTCTCTCCCCGTGCTCCCCCTCTGTCTCTCCCCGTGCTCCCGCTCTCTCTCTCCCCGTGCTCCCACTCTCTCTCTCCCCATGCTCCCGCTCTCCTTCTCGGTGCTCCCGCTTTCTCTCTCCCCGTTCTCCCCCTCTCTCTCTTCCCGTGCTCCTGCTCTCTCTCTCCCCGTGCTCCCGCTCTCCTTCTCGGTGCTCCCGCTTTCTCTCTCCCCGTTCTCCCCTCTCTCTCTTCCTGTTCTCCCGCTCTCTCTCCCCGTGCTCCCACCCTCTCCCTGTGTCCCGCTCTCTCTCTCCGCATGCTCCCACTCTCTCCGTCCCTGTGCTCTCGCTCTCTCCGCGTGCTCCCGCTCTCTCTCCCCATGCTCCTGCTCTCTGTCTCTCCCCATGCTCCCCCACTCTCCCCTTGCTCCTGCTCTCTCTCTCCCCATGCTCCCGCTCTCTCCCCTTGCTCCCGCTCTCTCTCTCCCCGTGGTCCCGCTCTCTCTCTCCCCGTGGTCCCGCTCTCTCTCTCCCCGTGCTCCCAGTCTCACTCTCCCCGTCCTCCCGCTCTCTCTCTCCCCGTGCTCCCTCTCTCCCTCTCACTGTGCTCCCGCTGTCTCCCCGTGCTCCCGCTCTCTCTCCCCGTGCTCCCGCTGTCTCCCCCCGTGCTCCCGCTCTCTTTCTCCATGCTCCCACTTTCTCTCTCCCCGTTCTCCCGCTCTCTCTCACTCCCCATGCTCCCACTCTTTTCCTGTGCTCCCGTTCTCTCTCTCCTCGTGCTCCCTCTCTCCCTCTCACTGTGCTCCCGTGCTCTCTGTCCCCATGCTCCTGCTCTCTCTCCCCGTGCTCCCGCTCTCTCTCTCGCCGTGCTCCCGCTCTCTCTCTCCCCGTGCTCCCGCTCTCTCTCTCCCCGTGCTCCCACTCTCTCTCTCCCCGTGCTCCCGCTCTCTCTCTCCCCGTGCTCCCTCTCTCCCTGTCACTGTGCTCCCGTGCTCTCTCTCCCCATGCTCCCGCTCACACTCCCGTGCTCCCGCTCTCTTCCCGTTCTCGCGCTTTCTCCCCGTGCTCCCGCTGTCTCCCCCCGTGCTCCCGCTCTCTCTCCCCGTGCTCCCGCTGTCTCCCCCCGTGCTCCCGCTCTCTCTCCCCGTGCTCCCGCTGTCTCACCCTGTGCTCCCGTTCTCTTTCTCCGTGCTCCCTCTTTCTCTCTCCCCGTTCTCCCGCTCTCTCTCACTCCCCATGCTCCCACTCTTTTCCTGTGCTCCCGTTCTCTCTCTCCTCGTGCTCCCTCTCTCCCTCTCACTGTGCTCTCGCACTCTCTGTTCCCATGCTCCCGCTCTCTCTCCCCGTGCTCCCGCTCTCTCTCTCCCCATGCTCCCGCTCTCTCTCTCCCTGTGCTCCCGCTCTCTCTCCCCGTGCTCCCGCTCTCTCTCTCCCCGTGCTCCCGCTCTCTCTCCCCGTGCTCCCGCTCTCTCTCTCCCCGTGCTCCCGCTCTCCACCCGTGCTTCCGCTCTCCTCCCGTGCTCCCGCTCTCTCCCCGTGCTCCCGCTCTCCACCCGTGCTCCCGCTCTCCACCCGTGCTCCCGCTCTCCACCCGTGCTCCCGCTCTCCACCCGTGCTCCCGCTCTCCACCCGTGCTCCCGCTCTCCACCCGTGCTCCCGCTCTCCACCCGTGCTCCCGCTCTCCACCCGTGCTCCCGCTCTCCACCCGTGCTCCCGCTCTCCACCCGTGCTCCCGCTCTCCACCCGTGCTCCCGCTCTCCACCCGTGCTCCCGCTCTCCACCCATGCTCCCGCTCTCCACCCATGCTCCTGCTCTCTCCACCCGTGCACCCACTCTCTTCCTGTGCTCCCGCTCTCTCTCTCCCCGTGCTCCCCCTCTCTCTCCCCCTGTGCTCCCGCTCTCTCTCTCCCCGTGCTCCCGCTCCCTCTCTCGCCGTGCTCCCGCTCTCTCTCTCCCCGTGCTCCCACTCTCTCTCTCCCCGTGCTCCCGCTCTCTCTCTCCCCGTGCTCCCGCTCTCTCTCTCCCCGTGCTCCCGCTCTCTCTCTCCCCGTGCTCCCCCTCTCTCTCTCCCTGTGCTCCCGCTCTCTCTCTCCCCGTGCTCCCGCTCTCTCTCTCCCCGTGCTCCCCCTCTGTCTCTCCCCGTGCTCCCGCTCTCTCTCTCCCCGTGCTCCCACTCTCTCTCTCCCCATGCTCCCGCTCTCCTTCTCGGTGCTCCCGCTTTCTCTCTCCCCGTTCTCCCCCTCTCTCTCTTCCCGTGCTCCTGCTCTCTCTCTCCCCGTGCTCCCGCTCTCCTTCTCGGTGCTCCCGCTTTCTCTCTCCCCGTTCTCCCCTCTCTCTCTTCCTGTTCTCCCGCTCTCTCTCCCCGTGCTCCCACCCTCTCCCTGTGTCCCGCTCTCTCTCTCCGCATGCTCCCACTCTCTCCGTCCCCGTGCTCTCGCTCTCTCCGCGTGCTCCCGCTCTCTCTCCCCATGCTCCTGCTCTCTGTCTCTCCCCGTGCTCCCCCACTCTCCCCTTGCTCCTGCTCTCTCTCTCCCCATGCTCCCGCTCTCTCCCCTTGCTCCCGCTCTCTCTCTCCCCGTGGTCCCGCTCTCTCTCTCCCCGTGGTCCCGCTCTCTCTCTCCCCGTGCTCCCACTCTCACTCTCCCCGTCCTCCCGCTCTCTCTCTCCCCGTGCTCCCTCTCTCCCTCTCACTGTGCTCCCGCTGTCTCCCCGTGCTCCCGCTCTCTCTCCCCGTGCTCCCGCTGTCTCCCCCCGTGCTCCCGCTCTCTTTCTCCGTGCTCCCGCTTTCTCTCTCCCCGTTCTCCCCCTCTCTCTCACTCCCCATGCTTCCACTCTTTTCCTGTGCTCCCGTTCTCTCTCTCCTCGTGCTCCCTCTCTCCCTCTCACTGTGCTCCCGTGCTCTCTGTCCCCATGCTCCTGCTCTCTCTCCCCGTGCTCCCGCTCTCTCTCTCGCCGTGCTCCCGCTCTCTCTCTCCCCGTGCTCCCGCTCTCTCTCTCCCCGTGCTCCCACTCTCTCTCTCCCCGTCCTCCCGCTCTCTCTCTCCCCGTGCTCCCTCTCTCCCTGTCACTGTGCTCCCGTGCTCTCTCTCCCCATGCTCCCGCTCACACCCCCGTGCTCCCGCTCTCTTCCCGTTCTCGCGCTTTCTCCCCGTGCTCCTGCTGTCTCCCCCCGTGCTCCCGCTCTCTCTCCCCGTGCTCCCGCTGTCTCCCCCCGTGCTCCCGTTCTCTTTCTCCGTGCTCCCTCTTTCTCTCTCCCCATTCTCCCGCTCTCTCTCACTCCCCATGCTCCCACTCTTTTCCTGTGCTCCCGTTCTCTCTCTCCTCGTGCTCCCTCTCTCCCTCTCACTGTGCTCTCGCACTCTCTGTTCCCATGCTCCCGCTCTCTCTCCCCGTGCTCCCGCTCTCTCTCTCCCCAGGCTCCCGCTCTCTCTCTCCCTGTGCTCCCGCTCTCTCTCCCCGTGCTCCCGCTCTCTCTCTCCCCGTGCTCCCCGCTGTCTCTCCCCGTGCTCCCGCTCTCTCTCCCCGTGCTCCCGCTCTCTCTCTCCCCATGCTCACGCTCTCTCTCTCCCCGTGCTCCCGCTCTCTCTCTCCCCGTGCTCCCGCTCTCTCTCTCCCTGTGCTCCCGTTCTCTCTCTCCCCGTGCTCCCGCTCTCTCTCTCCCCGTGCTCCCGCTCTTTTTCCCCTGCTCCCACTGGCTCTCCCCGTGCTTCCGCTCTTTTTCCCCGTGCTCCCACTCTCTCCTGGTGCTCCCACTCTCTCTCCCCGTGCTCCCGCTCTCTCTCTTTCCCCGTGCTCCCGCTCTCTTTCCCCGT
The DNA here is from genome assembly GCF_964213995.1 of Mustelus asterias. Classification (NCBI taxonomy): domain Eukaryota; kingdom Metazoa; phylum Chordata; class Chondrichthyes; order Carcharhiniformes; family Triakidae; genus Mustelus; species Mustelus asterias. The sequence continues at coordinate 4,658 of NW_027594829.1, read as the reverse complement.
GCTCCCACTCTCTCTCCCCGTGCTCCCGCTCTCTCCCCATGCTCCCGCTCTCCACCCGTGCTCCCGCTCTCCACCCGTGCTCCCGCTCTCCACCCGTGCTCCCGCTCTCCACCCGTGCTCCCGCTCTCCACCCGTGCTCCCGCTCTCCACCCGTGCTCCCGCTCTCCACCCGTGCTCCCGCTCTCCACCCATGCTCCTGCTCTCTCCACCCGTGCACCCACTCTCTTCCTGTGCTCCCGCTCTCTCTCTCCCCGTGCTCCCCCTCTCTCTCCCCCTGTGCTCCCGCTCTCTCTCTCCCCGTGCTCCCGCTCTCTCTCTCGCCGTGCTCCCGCTCTCTCTCTCCCCGTGCTCCCACTCTCTCTCTCCCCGTGCTCCCGCTCTCTCTCTCCCCGTGCTCCCGCTCTCTCTCTCCCCGTGCTCCCGCTCTCTCTCTCCCCGTGCTCCCGCTCTCTCTCTCCCCGTGCTCCCGCTCTCTCTCTCCCCGTGCTCCCCCTCTCTCTCTCCTGTGCTCCCGCTCTCTCTCTCCCCGTGCTCCCGCTCTCTCTCTCCCCGTGCTCCCCCTCTGTCTCTCCCCGTGCTCCCGCTCTCTCTCTCCCCGTGCTCCCACTCTCTCTCTCCCCATGCCCCGCTCTCCTTCTCGGTGCTCCCGCTTTCTCTCTCCCCGTTCTCCCACTCTCCCTCTTCCCGTGCTCCTGCTCTCCCTCTCCCCGTGCTCCCGCTCTCCTTCTCGGTGCTCCCACTTTCTCTCTCCCCGTTCTCCCGCTCTCTCTCCCCGTGCTCCCACTCTCTCCCTGTGTCCCGCTCTCTCTCTCCGCATGCTCCCACTCTCTCCGTCCCCGTGCTCTCGCTCTCTCCGCGTGCTCCCGCTCTCTCTCCCCATGCTCCTGCTCTCTGTCTCTCCCCGTGCTCCCCCACTCTCCCCTTGCTCCTGCTCTCTCTCTCCCCATGCTCCCGCTCTCTCCCCTTGCTCCCGCTCTCTCTCTCCCCGTGGTCCCGCTCTCTCTCTCCCCGTGGTCCCGCTCTCTCTCTCCCCGTGCTCCCACTCTCACTCTCCCCGTCCTCCCGCTCTCTCTCTCCCCGTGCTCCCTCTCTCCCTCTCACTGTGCTCCCGCTGTCTCCCCGTGCTCCCGCTCTCTCTCCCCGTGCTCCCGCTGTCTCCCCCCGTGCTCCCGCTCTCTTTCTCCGTGCTCCCGCTTTCTCTCTCCCCGTTCTCCCGCTCTCTCTCACTCCCCATGCTTCCACTCTTTTCCTGTGCTCCCGTTCTCTCTCTCCTCGTGCTCCCTCTCTCCCTCTCACTGTGCTCCCGTGCTCTCTGTCCCCATGCTCCTGCTCTCTCTCCCCGTGCTCCCGCTCTCTCTCTCGCCGTGCTCCCGCTCTCTCTCTCCCCGTGCTCCCGCTCTCTCTCTCCCCCGTGCTCCCACTCTCTCTCTCCCCGTCCTCCCGCTCTCTCTCTCCCCGTGTTCCCTCTCTCCCTGTCACTGTGCTCCCGTGCTCTCTCTCCCCATGCTCCCGCTCACACTCCCGTGCTCCCGCTCTCTTCCCGTTCTCGCGCTTTCTCCCCGTGCTCCCGCTGTCTCCCCCCGTGCTCCCGCTCTCTCTCCCCGTGCTCCCGCTGTCTCCCCCCGTGCTCCCGCTCACTCTCCCCGTGCTCCCGCTGTCTCCCCCCGTGCTCCCGTTCTCTTTCTCCGTGCTCCCTCTTTCTCTCTCCCCGTTCTCCCGCTCTCTCTCACTCCCCATGCTCCCACTCTTTTCCTGTGCTCCCGTTCTCTCTCTCCTCGTGCTCCCTCTCTCCCTCTCACTGTGCTCTCGCACTCTCTGTTCCCATGCTCCCGCTCTCTCTCCCCGTGCTCCCGCTCTCTCTCTCCCCATGCTCCCGCTCTCTCTCTCCCTGTGCTCCCGCTCTCTCTCCCCGTGCTCCCGCTCTCTCTCTCCCCGTGCTCCCGCTCTCTCTCCCCGTGCTCCCGCTCTCTCTCTCCCCGTGCTCCCGCTCTCTCTCTCCCATGCTCATGCTCTCTCTCTCCCCGTGCTCCCGCTCTCTCCCCATGCTCCCGCTGTCTCCCCATGCTCCCGCTCTCTCTCTCCCCGTGCTCCCGCTCTCTCTCTCCCCATGCTCCCGCTCTCTCTGTCCCCATGCTCCCGCTCTCTCCCTGTGTTCCCGTTCTCTCTCTCCCAGTGTGCCCGCTCTATCTCTCCCTGTGCTCCCGCATTCCTTCTCCCTGTGGTCCCGCTCTCTCCCCATGCTCCCGCTCTCTCACTCCCAGTGTGCCCGCTCTCTCTCTCCCCGTGCTCCCGCTCTCTCTCTCCCAGTGTGCCCGCTCTATCTCTCCCTGTGCTCCCGCTCTCTCTCTCCCAGTGTGCCCGCTCTCTCTCTCCCGTGCTCCCGCTCTCTCCCAGTGTGCCCGCTCTATCTCTCCCTGTGCCCACGTATTCCCTCTCCCCGTGGTCCCGCTCTCTCCCCATGCTCCCGCTCTCTCACTCCCCGTGCTCCCACCCTCTCCCTGTGCTCCTGCTCTCTCTCCCCTGCTCCCGCTCTCCTCTCTCTCCCCGTGCTCCCTGCTCTCTCTCTCCCCGTGCTCCCGCTCTCTCTCTCCCCGTGCTCCCGCTCTCTCTCTCCCCATGCTCCCGCTCTCTCTCTCCCCGTGCTCCCGCTCTTTTTCCCCTGCTCCCACTGGCTCTCCCCGTGCTTCCGCTCTTTTTCCCCGTGCTCCCACTCTCTCCTGGTGCTCCCACTCTCTCTCTCCCCGTGCTCCCGCTCTCTCTCTCCCCGTACTCCCGCTCTCTCTCTCCCCGTGCTCCTGGTCTCTCTCTCCCCGTGCTCCCGCTCTCTCTCTCCCTGTGCTCCCGTTCTCTCTCTCGCCGTGCTCCCGCTCTCTCTCTCCCCGTGCTCCCGCTCTTTTTCCCCTGCTCCCACTGGCTCTCCCCGTTCTTCCGCTCTTTTTCCCCGTGCTCCCACTCTCTCCTGGTGCTCCCACTCTCTCTCCCCGTGCTCCCGCTCTCTCTCTTTCCCCGTGCTCCCGCTCTCTTTCCCCGTGCTCCCACTCTCTCTCCCCGTGCTCCCGCTCTCTCCCCGTGCTCCCGCTCTCCACCCGTGCTCCCGCGCTCCACCCGTGCTCCCGCTCTCCACCCGTGCTCCCGCTCTCCACCCGTGCTCCCGCTCTCCACCCGTGCTCCCGCTCTCCACCTGTGCTCCCGCTCTCCACTCGTGCTCCTGCTCTCTCCACCCGTGCACCCACTCTCTTCCTGTGCTCCCGCTCTCTCTCTCCCCGTGCTCCCCCTCTCTCTCTCCCTGTGCTCCCGCTCTCTCTCTCCCCGTGCTCCCGCTCTCTCTCTCCCCGTGCTCCCGCTCTCTCTCTCCCCCGTGCTCCCGCTCTCTCTCCCCTGCTCCCACTGGCTCTCCCCGTGCTTCCGCTCTTTTTCCCCGTGCTCCCACTCTCTCCTGGTGCTCCCGCTCTCTCTCTCCCCGTGCTCCCGCTCTCTCTCTCCCCGTGCTCCCGCTCTCTCTCTCCCCGTGCTCCCGTTCTCTCTCTCCCCGTGCTCCCACTCTCCTCCCGTGCTCCCGCTCTCCACCCGTGCTCCACCCGTGCTCCCGCTCTCCACCCGTGCTCCCGCTCTCCCCCCGTGCTCCCGCTCTCTCTCCCCGTGCACCCGCTCTCTCTCCCCGTGCACCCGCTCTCTCTCCCCGTGCTCCCGCTCTCTCTCCCCGTGCTCCCGCTCTCTGCCCGCTCTCTCCCGTGCTCCCGCTCTCTCTCCCCGTGCAAGACAGACAAAGAGAAGAAAAGAAGAAGAGAAGAAAAGAAGAAAGAAGAAGAAGACCGCTCTCTCCGGCACCCGCTCTCCCCCCTCCCCCCCTCCCCAAAAAAGCAACCCCCCACCACCCCTCCCCCCTCCACCCCTCCCCCCCTCCCAGCCCTCCCCCCACTCCACCCCTCCCCCCCTCCCCCCCCCACCCCACCTCCCCCCCACCCCTCCCCCCCCTCCTCCCCCCCCCCTCCCCCCCCTCCCCCCCCACCCCTCCCCCTCCTCCCCCCCCCTCCCCCCCTCCTCCCCCCCCCTCCTCCCCCCCCTCCCCCCCCTCCTCCCCCACCCCCCCCTCCTCCCCCCCTCCCCCCTCCCCCCTCCTCCCCCCTTCCCCTCCTCCCCACCCCCCCCTCCCTCCCCCTCCCGCCCCCCTCCCCACCCCCCCCCTCCCCCCCCCCCCCCTCCCCCACCCCCCCCCCCCCACCCCCCTCCCCCCCACCCCCCTCCCCCCCCACCCCCCCTCCCCCCTCCCTCCCCTCCCCTCCCCCCACCCCCTCCCCCCCTCCCTCCCCCCACCCCCTCCCCTCCCTCCCCCCACCCCCTCCCCTCCCTCCCCCACCCCCTCCCCTCCCTCCCCCCACCCCCTCCCCTCCCTCCCCCCCCTCCCCCTCCCTCCCCCCCCTCCCCCTCCCTCCCCCCCTCCCCCCCTCCCCCTCCCTCCCCCCCCTCCCCCTCCCTCCCCCCCTTCCCCTCCCTCCCCCCACCCCCTCCCCTCCCTCCCCCCACCCCCTCCCCTCCCTCCCCCCACCCCCTCCCCTCCCTCCCCCCACCCCCTCCCCTCCCTCCCCCCCACCCCCCTCCCCTCCCTCCCCCCACCCCCTCCCCTCCCCTCCCCCCCTCCCTCCCCCCCTCCCTCCCCC
>NW_027594828.1:0-12001 GCF_964213995.1 Mustelus asterias | reverse complement strand
GCACTTGTGGTTTTAGTTTTTTCTTTTCAAACTTTAGTTCCGTTATTAATCGTTGTGCATGCTTTGTTTTTTGTTTCCCTTCAAACAGCTCCATGATTAACATTTGAATCTGTCTTGATGTTGAGTATCTCCCATTGCGGTCACTAACCTTTTTCCAGTTACTAACTCCCCCAGGGGAGTGCTGTCTCAGCCTTTCAGAGCTCCAGCTCTGTCTGCCATCACCATGGCATCAGCCGCCTCCTCTGGGCCAGTTCTTTCCTCAGTGAGAGAGATGTACATGAACAGGCCTTTGGCCTTGTCCTCTTTTATCTGGCAATGTAGCAGAGAGCAGCATCTATCCAATAGACTAGGATCCAAAGATCAAAATCTGATATTAGCTGGGCCTCTCCCCCCTCCCCCCCCATGCCCTGTCCCTCCCACCCCTGGGCCACCTTCACACCAGCCCCCCTGGGCCTTCTCTCTCTCCCTTCCTTCCTCCTCCTCCTCCTCCTCCTCCTCCTCCTCCTCCTCCTCCTCCTCCTCCTCCCCCCCCCCCCCCCCCCCCCCCCCCCCCCCCCCCTCCCTCCAGGCAGGCCTCTCATCCCCCCCGGCCCAATCTCCCACCATTGCCCCCACCACCACCACCCCACCTGGGCTGCCTCCACCATCGCACAAGTGTATGTGACGATATGGAGTCCAGAGACAGAGAGCGTGACTGCCACGCCTGACCTTGTCCCAGTCACATCACACCAACACTTCGTTCCTGCCCTTTCAGGCAATGCATTTACTTTGTAACAAACCTTGGCCCCCGTCTCTCTCTCTCTCTCTCCCTTTCTCAAGTCAGTGGGCTGCTGCAGGCAATGTCAATGCAGCTTTGTCAGGGGCTGAATGGTGTGTGGCACTGATGAATCTCCAGGGGTATCTCAGTGTGAAGCAGTCCCGGAGGGCGAGGAAAAGTTGCAGTGTAGCCGAACCCTCTCTGTACTCTTCCTCATCACCATTAGCAAACGTGTTGCAGTAACCATCCAGAGAACTTGCTGTGTATTTACCTTCCTCTTTGATTTGAGCTCTCCTCGCCCTGTACCCTTTTTGCCAGCACGGCTTCTGGTAAATCAGCTTCCCTGGCTGGCGGTTTGGGGTTGATGGGATTTACAGTGCACGAGGTTTCAGGGTCGGAAACCTGGCCGAATCCCTGTGTGTTACTAAGCTGCTAAGTTGTTGAGTTTGTTTTGCTGTGCGTAAGCTACCCTTAGCTAACCAGCCCCTTCTTTTAATTTGTTTTAGCATCTGGCTGCTTGTCCCTGGCTCGGCTGGGTGTCATTGTGTGTGCTTTGCAAGTCCCCTCTGATTTATTAAACTGTCTTCACCCAGCCGACTGTGAGCAGTTCTTCCTTTGGGGAATGATGACGGTGGAACTCCAGTTCAATGGGTTAACATGCAGACTGTGCTGCGGGGGTGGAGGGTTTTATAGGTCATACAGCAGTGCACAAGCGATCCCAGCAGCTTAGCGGAGGACAGTTACCAGCAACTTAGTAATCGACATTGTTACGTCGAGCATTTCATTTGTACAACCGTGGGAGAGCTTTATCGAGCGCAAGAGCGAGCGATGGCCCAGTGTATTAATCCAGCTAATATTCTGTGGAACCAGGTTCGAATCCAGCCACGGCAGATGGTGGAATTTGAATTCAATAAAATAATCTGGAATCACGAATCTCCTGGTGACCCCTTGTCGATTGCCGGAAAAACCCATCTGGTTCCTTTAGAACATAGAACATAGAACATTACAGCGCAGAACAGGCCCTTCGGCCCACGATGTTGCACCGACCAGTTAAAAAAAAAAAACTGTGACCCTCCAACCTAAACCAATTTCTTTTCGTCCATGAACCTATCTACGGATCTCTTAAACGCCCCCAAACTAGGCGCATTTACTACTGATGCTGGCAGGGCATTCCAATCCCTCACCACCCTCTGGGTAAAGAACCTACCCCTGACATCGGTTCTATAACTACCCCCCCTCAATTTAAAGCCATGCCCCCTCGTGCTGGATTTCTCCATCAGAGGAAAAAGGCTATCACTATCCACCCTATCTAAACCTCTAATCATCTTATATGTTTCAATAAGATCCCCTCTTAGCCGCCGCCTTTCCAGCGAAAACAATCCCAAATCCCTCAGCCTCTCCTCATAGGATCTCCCCTCCATACCAGGCAACATCCTGGTAAACCTCCTCTGCACCCTCTCCAAAGCCTCCACATCCTTCCTGTAATGTGGGGACCAGAACTGCACACAGTACTCCAAGTGCGGCCGCACCAGAGTTGTGTACAGTTGCAACATAACGCTACGACTCCTAAATTCAATCCCCCTACCAATAAACGCCAAGACACCATATGCCTTCTTAACAACCTTATCTACTTGATTCCCAACTTTCAGGGATCTATGCACACATACACCTAGATCCCTCTGCTCCTCCACACTATTCAAAGTCCTCCCGTTAGCCCTATACTCAACACATCTGTTATTCCTACCAAAGTGAATTACCTCACACTTCTCCGCATTAAACTCCATCCGCCACCTCTCGGCCCAACTTTGCAACCTGTCTAAGTCTTCCTGCAAACTACGACACCCTTCCTCACTGTCTACCACACCACCGACTTTGGTGTCATCAGCAAATTTGCTAATCCACCCAACTATACCCTCATCCAGATCATTAATAAATATTACAAACAGCAGTGGCCCCAAAACAGATCCCTGAGGTACACCACTTGTAACCGCACTCCATGATGAATATTTACTATCAACCACCACCCTCTGTTTCCTATCCGCTAGCCAATTCCTGATCCAATTTCCTAGATCACCCCCAATCCCATACATCTGCATTTTCTGCAGAAGCCTACCATGGTGAACCTTATCAAACGCCTTACTAAAATCCATATATACCACGTCCACTGCCTTGCCCCCATCCACCTCCTTGGTCACTTTCTCAAAAAACTCAATAAGGTTAGTAAGGCACGACCTACCTGCCACAAAACCATGCTGACTATCACCTATCAATTCATTACTCTCCAAATAACTATAAATCCTATCCCTTATAATTTTTTCCAACATCTTGCCGACAACAGAAGTGAGACTCACCGGTCTATAATTCCCGGGGAAGTCTCTGTTCCCCTTCTTAAACAATGGGACAACATTCGCTAACCTCCAATCTTCTGGTACTATACCAGAGGCCAACGACGACCTGAAGATCAGAGCCAGAGGCTCTGCAATCACTTCTCTTGCCTCCCAGAGAATCCTTGGATAAATCCCATCCGGACCAGGGGATTTATCTATTTTCAGACCCTCCAGAATATCCTGCACATCCTCCTTATCAACTGTAATACTGTCTATTCTACTCCCTTGCAACCCAGTGTCCTCCTCAGCTATATTCATGTCCCCTTGCGTGAACACCGAAGAGAAATATTGGTTCAATGCTTCACCAATCTCCTCCGGTTCCACACATAACTTCCCTCTGCCATCTATAACTGGCCCTAAACTTGCCCTAACCAACCTTCTGTTCTTGACATACCTATAGAACGCCTTAGGATTCTCTTTAACCCTATCCGCCAAAGTCTTCTCATGTCCCCTTTTAGCCCTTCTAAGCTCGCTCTTCAACTCCCTCTTAGCCAATCTAAAGCTTTCTAGTGCACTACCCGAGTGCTCACGTCTCATCCGAACATAAGCCTCCTTTTTCTTTTTAACCAACAAAGAAACTTTTTTGGTGCACCACGGTTCCCTAGCCCTACCAATTCCTCCTTGCCTGACAGGGACATACCTATCACAGACTCGCAGTAGCTGCTCCTTGAAAAAACTCCACATGTCGGACGTTCCCAGTCCCTGTAATCTCCTAGTCCAACCGATGTTTCCTAATTCTCTCCTAATAGCCTCATAATTACCCTTCCCCCAGCTAAAACCACTGGCCCGAGGTTCATGCCTATCCCTTTCCATCACTAAGGTGAACGTAACCGAATTGTGGTCACTATCACCAAAATGCACACCAACTTCCAAGTCTAGCACCTGGTCTGGCTCATTTCCCAGCACCAGATCCAATATAGCCTCACCTCTAGTTGGCCTGTCTACATACTGAGTCAAAAAACCTTCCTGCACGCTTTGAACAAAAACTGACCCCTCTAACGAGCTAGAGCTATAACAATTCCAGTCAATATTAGTCAAGTTAAAATCCCCCATAACAATTGCCCTATTACTTTCACTCCTAAGCAGGATTGACTCCGCAATCCTTTCCTCAACCTCTCTAGAACTTTTAGGAGGTCTATAAAAGACTCCCAACAGGGTGACCTCTCCTCTCCTATTTCTAATCTCCGCCCATACTACCTCAACAGATAAGTCCTCATCAAACCTCCTCTCTGACACTGTGATACAATCTCTGACCAATAATGCTACCCCTCCCCCTCTTCTACCTCCTTCCCTACTTCGACTAAAACATTTGAACCCCGGGACCTGCAGCATCCATTCCTGCCCCTGCTCTATCCATGTCTCTGAAATAGCCACAACATCGAAGTCCCAGGTACTGATCCACGCTGCAAGTTCACCCACTTTATTGCGAATACTCCTGGGAAGGCAATCTGCCGTCCTTACCCGGTCTGGCCTACATGTGACCCCAGAGCCACAGCAATGTGGTTGACTTTCAACTGCCCTCTGAAATGGCCTCGCAAACCGCTCAGTACAAGGGCAACTAGGGATGGGCAGTAAATGCTGGCCAGCCCATGTCCCACAAATGAATAAAAAACAGAGGGGCTTTCCCCTGATTACGAGTTTCACAGACCAAGAAAATCGCGACTGAAAGGAGCTTTAAATGTTAAGCTGGGCCCCCATCGAGCCTCCCCAGGTGATGGCGTTTCCAAGATGGGCAGTAGGGCTGTGGGTGGGGTATGTTCTCTCTGTTCCCCAGGACAGTAATTACCCCTCCACCACCAGGGTGAATTAGGTTGCAGAATCATAGAATCCCTACAGGGCAAAAGGAGGCCATTCAGCTGATTGAGCCTGCGCCGACAACAGTCCCACGCAGGCCCTATTGCCATAACCCCGTGTATTTACCCTGGTGCTGTGAGGCAACAGTGCTAACCACTGTGTCACCGTGCTGTTATCAAGTTACCCTTTGTAGGAGCTTCCTGCACCTCATTGAACTGCCTCGTTTCCTATTTTACGACGACGATGACGACTTGCACCTGACAGGCTTTGGGACGTTCAGAGTCACGGAAATTTAGAACATAGAACATTACAGCGCAGTACAGGCCCTTCGGCCCTCGATGTTGCGCCAACCAGTGAAACCAATCTAAAGCCCCTCTAATCTACACTATTCCAATATCATTCATATGTTTATCCAATAACCATTTGAATGCTCTTAATGTTGACGAGTCCACTACTGCTGCAGGCAGGGCATTCCACGCCCTTACTACTCTCTGAGTAAAGAACCTACCTCGAACATCTGTCCTATATCTCTCACCCCTCAATTTAAAGCTATGTCCCCTCGTGCTAGCCATCACCATCCGAGGAAAAAGGCTCTCACTATCCACCCTATCTAATCCTCTGATCATCTTGTATGCCTCTATTAAGTTACCTCTTAACCTTCTTCTCTCTAACGAAAACAACCTCAAGCCCCTCAGCCTTTCCTCATACGATTTTCCCACCATACCAGGCAACATCCTGGTAAATCTCCTCTGCACCCTTTCCAACACTTCCACATCTTTCCTATAATGCGGCGGCCAGAACTGTACGCAATACTCCAAGTGCGGCCGCACCAAAGTTTTGTACAGTTGCAGCATGACCTCCTGGCTCCGAAACTCAATCCCTCTACCAATAAAAGCTAACACACCGTACGCCTTCTTAACAACCCTATCAACCTGGGTGCCAACTTTCAGGGATCTATGCACATGGACACCCAGATCCCTCTGTTCATCCACACTGCCAAGTATCTTACCATTACCCAGTACTCTGTATTCCTGTTACTCCTTCCAAAGTGAATCACCTCACACTTTTCCGCATTAAACTCCATTTGTCACCTCTCAGCCCAGCTCTGCAGCTTATCTATGTCCCTCTGTAACCTGCCACTTCCCTCCGCACTGTCTACAACTCCACCGACTTTAGTGTCATCCGCAAATTTACTAATCCATCCTTCCACGCCCTCGTCCAGGTCATTAATAAAAATGACAAACAGCAGTGGCCCTAAAACAGATCCTTGCAGTACACCACTAGTAACTGAACTCCAGGATGAATATTTCCCATCAACCACCACCCTCTGTTTTCTTATAGCTAGCCAATTCCTGATCCAAACCACTAAATCACCCTCAATCCCATGTGTCCGTATTTTCTGCAAAAGCTTACCATGGGGAACCTTATCAAATGCTTTGCTGAAATCCATATACACCACATCAACCGCTTTACCCTCATCCACCTCTTTGGTCACCTTCTCAAAGAACTCAATAAGGTTTGTGAGGCATGACCTACCCTTCACAAAACCGTGCTGACTATCCCTAATCAAATTATTCCTTTCTAGGTGATTATAAATCCTATCTCTTATAATCCTTTCCAATACTTTTCCCACAACAGAAGTAAGGCTCACCGGTCTATAATTACCAGGGATGTCCCTACTCCCCTTCTTGAACAAGGGAACAACATTTGCTATCCTCCAGTCTTCTGGCACTGTTCCTGTAGACAATGACAACACAAAGATCAAAGCCAAAGGCTCTGCAATCTCCTCTCTAGCTTCCCAGAGAATCCTAGGATAAATCCCATCCGGCCCAGGGGACTTATCTATTTTTGCCCTTTCTAGAATTGCTAACACCTCCTCCTCATGAACCTCAATCCCGTCCAGTCCAACAGCCTGCATCTCAGTACTCCCCTCGACAACACTGTCCCTCTCCAGTGTTAATACCGACGAAAAATATTCATTTAGTGCCTCTCTTCAGACTCCACACACAACTTCCCACTACTGTCCTTGACTGGCCCTAATCTTACCCTAGTCATTCTTTTACTCCTGACATACCTATAGAAAGCTTTAGGGTTTTCCTTGATCCTACCTGCCAAAGACTTCTCATGTCCCCTCCTGGCTCCTCTTAACTCTTTGTTTCGGTCCTTTCTGGCTAACTTGTAACTCTCAAGCGCCCTAACTGAGCCTTCACGTCTCATCTTAACATAAGTCTCCTCCTTCCTCTTCACAAGAGATTCAACCTCCTTAGCAAACCACGGTTCCCTCACACGTCTGCTTCCTCCCTGCCTGACAGGTACATATTTATCAATGACGCGTAGTAGCTGCTCCTTGAACAAGTTCCACATTACAATTGTGCCCATCCCCTGCAATTTCCTTCCCCAACCTATGCCAGCTAAATCTCGCCTAATCGCATCATAATTTCCTTTCCCCCAGCTATAACTCTTGCCCTATCCTTTTCCATTGCTAAGGTAAACATAATCGAATTGTGGTCACTGTCACCAAAGTGCTCACCTACCTCCAAATCTAAGACCTGGCCTGGTTCATTAACCAGTACCAAATCCAATGTGGCCTCGCCTCTTGTTGGTCTATCTACATACTGCGTCAGGAAGCCTTCCTGCACACACTGGACAAAAACTGACCCCTCTAAAATACTCGAACTATAGCTTTTCCAGTCAATATTTGTAAAGTTAAAGTCCCCCAGAACAACTACCCTGTTACTTTTGCTGCTATCCAAAATCATCTTTGCAATCTTTTCCTCTACATCTCTGGAACTTTTCAGAGGTCTATAAAAAACTCCCAACAGGGTGACCTCTCCTTTCCTGTTTCTAACCTCAGCCCAAACTACCTCAGTAGACGAGTCCTCATCAAATGTCCTTTCTGCCACCGTAATACTGTCCTTGACTAACAATGCCACACCTCCCCCTCTTTTACCACCTTCCCTGCACTTACTGAAACATCTAAACCCTGGAACCTGCAACAACCATTCCTGTCCCTGCTCTATCCATGTCTCCGACATGGCCACAACATCGAAATCCCAGGTACCAACCCATGCTGCAAGCTCACCCACCTTATTCTGGATGCTCCTGGCGTTGAAGTATACACACTTCAAACCGCCTTCCTGCCTGCCAGTACACTCCTGCGACTCTGAAACCTCATCCATGACCTCACTACTCTCAACCTCCTGTACACCGGAGCTACAATTCAGGTACCCACCCCCCTGCTGAATTAGTTTAAACCCTCCCGAAGAGCATTAGCAAATTTCCCCCCCAAGATATTGGTACCCCTTTGGTTCAGGTGCAGACCATCCTTTTTGTAGAGGTCCCACCTACCCCAGAAAGACCCCAATTGTCCAGGTATCTGAAACCCTCCCTCCTGCACCATCCCTGTAACCACGTGTTCAACTGCTCTCTCTCCCTATTCCTCTCCTCGCTATCCCGTGGCACGGGTAACAAACCAGAGATAACAACTTTGTTTGTTCTAGCCCTAAGCTTCCACCCTAACTCCCTGAATTTCTGCCTTACATCACCATCCCTTTTCCTACCTATGTCTTGAGTGCCGATGTGAACCACAACTTGGGGCTGGTCCCCCTCCCCCTTAAGGATTTCGAAAACACGATCCGAGACATCGCGGACTCTGGCTCCTGGGAGGCAACTCACCAACCGCGAGTCTCTCTCATTCCCGCAGAATCTCCTATCCGTCCCTTTAACTATGGAGTCCCCAATGACTAATCCTCTACTCCTCTCCCCCCTTCCCTTCTGAGCCACAAGGACAGACTCTGAGCCAGTGACCTGTACACCATGGCTTACCCCTGCTAAGTCCCCCCCCCCCCCCCCCCAACAGCATCCAAAAGTGTACTATCCCCAATTTCTACGACATTTTTTGTTTCTCCCACCACTTGGACGGCTCCCTGTACCTTGGTGCTGTGGTCAGTTTGCTCATCCTCCCTTTCCCTCCCCTTCTGAGCTGCCGGGCCGGACTCTGCGCCGGAGGCACGGCCACTGTTGCTTCCCCCAGGCAGGCTGCTCCCCCCAACAGCACTCAAACAGGAGTACTTATTGTTAAGGGGCACAGCCACCGGGGTACTCTCTAGTACCTGACCTTTCCCCTTCCTAACCGTGACCCACTTGTCTGCCTCCCGTGGCCCCGGTGTGACCACCTGCCTGTAACTCCTCTCTATCACCTCATTCTCACTAACCAGATGAAGGTCATCGAGCTGCAGTTCCAGTTCCCCAACGCAGTCCCTTAGGAACTGCAGCTCGACGCACCTGGCGCAGATATGGACGTCCGGGAGGCTGGCTGACTCCAGGACCTCCCACATCCGACACTGAGAACAACAAACTGGCCTCACACTCATAATTCCCCCTTTCTTCCAATGACACAGGAAAAACTGTCTAAACCTACCCCACCTCTGCCTGTTTACGCCGAAGCCCGATGAGCCAAAGCCCGTCAGCTCTCACTCTGCTCACTGCGCTGCCCGCTGGATAGTGCGGCCTATTTATATACCTCGCGTGCGCTGAAGAAAAATTTAGGCCCTTCCCACAACACCCAGCGGCCTACTTCCGGGTTGGAGTTCAAAGTTTCTTTTTTTTAAAAAACACCCACGAAAAAATAGTTTAAACTAAAATTAAAAGTATTTTAAAAGTAGATCTCTTACCCCAGCACTCCTGCAAAAAATCTCTCCTCTGTCTCACCCTGCCTGAACAATGAATTGCTGCAGGAATGCAAGAAGTTCCTTTCAGTGCGGGGTGAGGGTGCGCCGCTGTCTGACTTTGTGCAATCTGCGTGAAAGCTCATGCTGTCGGACAGCGCAAAGGGTGATGAGAGGAACAGGAGAATTAGAATTTACTGCAGGGGAATAGTGGGCTGGGGGAGGTGCGGTGGGCGGTCAGTGACTCAGAGGGAGAGATGGGGCAGTGAGTTTGTATTTGGACACAGAATAGAATAGGCGTGCATTTGGAATGAGGGAGTGATGGTCACTGATCCCAAAGTCTGACTGATAAAGTTTCTCTGTGTCTCGGGGCAAGAGAGTCAATTCGAAGTGGGTGAGGATAGACTGTCCTCGAGATTCTGCTGTGCACTGGTCACTGACCCCCAGCTCTGTGTCAAACTAGCAGCAAACCATGCTGCTCCCCCAACAACAGCTCATTCACACCTTCCTGGTGATCCCGTCTATTATTTTTGCTTTTCTTTTCTCTTTTCTTTTCTCCCACTTAAAGTCTGAGACGAACCCGGCAGAAGGAGCTTCCAGAAGAGACGAGTCTCCCATGGACGTGGACCAGCCATCGCCGGCTGCCCAGGAATCGCTGTCGCTGGGTAGGTGTGAAAAGAGGTTTGAAGTGACTGAGTGGCTTGAGCTGCCCCTGCCAAGCCCAGATTGATTGATTATTTGATTTTGGAAATTGTATGGCGTGACTGGAACGGCTCTTGTCTCTGTTGGTTGTCACGGGCAGGTTCAGAGGGAAGCCAAGTGAACGAGAAAGAGAAGGAAGAGGAGAAGCTACCCGAGTTGCCGCTGCTGAGTGAGCAGCTAAGCCTGGACGAGCTGTGGGACATGCTGGGCGAGTGCCTGAAGGAGCTGGAGGACTCGCATGATCAGCACGCAGTCCTGGGTGAGCTGGGGAGGGGGGGCAGATTACATCCCTGCTTCCCCAGGAGGGAACAGCAAGGATCAATCAATGTCTGCCAGAAAATAAATTCTAATGTTTGCGCAGCATTCTCTGGTACTGACAGTCTCTCTTACTCTCTCTCCCCCTCTACCCCCATTGTCCCCCCCACCATCTCTCCTCCCCCCCCTCTCTCTCCTCCCCTCCCTCCCACCCCCCGTCTCTCCCTCCCCCCCACCCTCCCTTCCCCCCCCTCTCCCCCCTCCCTCCCCCCCTCGTCCCTCTCCCCCCCGTCCCTCTCCCCGCCCCCGTCCCTCTCCCCGCCCCCGTCCCCTCTCCCCCCCGTCCCTCTCTCCCTCCCCCCCGTCCCTCTCTCCCTCCCCCCCGTCCCTCTCTCCCTCCCCCCGTCCCTCTCCCCCCCCGTCCCTCTCCCCCCCCCCCCCCCCGTCCCTCTCCCCCCCCGTCCCTCTCCCCCCCCCCCCCCCCCCCCCCCCCCGTCCCTCTCCCCCCCCCCGTTCCTCTCCCCCCCGTCCCTCTCCCCCCCCCGTCCCTCTCCCCCCCCCCCCCCCCCCCCCGTCCCTCTCCCCCCCCCGTCCCTCTCCCCCCCCCGTCCCTCTCCCCCCCCCCGTTCCTCTCCCCCCCCGTCCCTCTCCCCCCCCGTCCCTCTCCCCCCCCGTCCCTCTCCCCCCCCGTCCCTCTCCCCCCCCCGTCCCTCTCCCCCCCCCCCCCCCCGTCCCTCCCACCCCCGTCCCTCTCTTCCCCCCCCGTACCCCCCCCCCCCGTCCCTCACTCTCCTCTCCCCCCCCCCCCCCGTCCCTCACTCTCCCCCCCCCCCCCCCCCCCCGTCCCTCACTCTCCCCCCCCCCCCCCCCCCCCGTCCCTCACTCTCCTCTCCCCCGTCCCCCTCTCTCTCCCCCCCCCGTCCCTCGCCCCCCCCCCCCGTCCCTCTCTCGCCCCCCCCCCCGTCCCTCTCTCCCCCGTCCCTCTCCCCCCCCCCCTCTCTCCCCCCCCTCTCTCCCCCCCCCGTCCCTCTCTCCCCCCCCTCCCCCCCCTCTCCCCCCCCGTCCCTCTCTTCCCCCCCCCCGTCCCTCTCTTCCCCCCCCCCGTCCCTCTCTTCCCCCCCCCCCGTCCCTCTCTTCCCCCCCCCCGTCCCTCTCTTCCCCCCCCCCGTCCCTCTCTTCCCCCCCCCCGTCCCTCTCTTCCCCCCCCCGTCCCTCTCTTCCCCCCCCCGTCCCTCTCTTCCCCCCCCCCGTCCCTCTCTTCCCCCCCCCCGTCCCTCTCTTCCCCCCCCCGTCCCTCTCTTCCCCCCCCCGTCCCTCTCTTCCCCCCCCCCGTCCCTCTCTCCCCCCCCGTCCCTCTCTTTCCCCCCCCCGTCCCTCTCTTCCCCCCCCCCGTCCTCTCTTCCCCCCCCCCCCCCGTCCCTCTCTCCCCCCCCCCCCCC
>NW_027594827.1:0-12015 GCF_964213995.1 Mustelus asterias | reverse complement strand
GGTTCAGGGGGCGAGGCCGGGTTCAGGGGGCGAGGCCGGGTTCAGGAGGCGAGGCCGGGTTCAGGGGGCGAGGCCGGGTTCAGGGGGCGAGGCCGGGTTCAGGGGGCGAGGCCGGGTTCAGGGGGCGAGGCCGGGTTCAGGGGGCGAGGCCGGGTTCAGGGGGCGAGGCCGGGTTCAGGGAGCGAGGACTGGTTCAGGGGGCGAGGCCGGGTTCAGGAGGCGAGATGCCGAGTATGGTTCAGGGGGCGAGGCCGGGTTCAGGGGGCGAGGCCGGGTTCAGGGGGCGAGGCCGGGTTCAGGGGGCGAGGCCGGGTTCAGGGGGCGAGGCCGGGTTCAGGGGGCGAGGCCGGGTTCAGGGGGCGAGGCCGGGTTCAGGGGGCGAGGCCGGGTTCAGGGGGCGAGGCCGGGTTCAGGGAGCGAGGACTGGTTCAGGGGGCGAGGCCGGGTTCAGGAGGCGAGGCCGGGTTCAGGGGGCGAGGCCGGGTTCAGGGGGCGAGGCCGGGTTCAGGGGGCGAGGCCGGGTTCAGGGGGCGAGGCCGGGTTCAGGGGGCGAGGCTGGGTTCAGGGGGCGAGGACTGGTTCAGGGGGCGAGGCCGGGTTCAGGGGGCGAGGCCGGGTTCAGGGGGCGAGGCCGGGTTCAGGGGGCGAGGACTGGTTCAGGGGGCGAGGCCGGGTTCAGGGGGCGAGGCCGGGTTCAGGGGGCGAGGCCGGGTTCAGGGGGCGAGGCCGGGTTCAGGGGGCGAGGCCGGGTTCAGGGGGCGAGGCCGGGTTCAGGGGGCGAGGCCGGGTTCAGGGGGCGAGGACTGGTTCAGGGGTCGAGGCCGGGTTCAGGGGGCGAGGCCGGGTTCAGGGGGCGAGGCCGGGTTCAGGGGGCGAGGCCGGGTTCAGGGGGCGAGGCCGGGTTCAGGGGGCGAGGCCGGGTTCAGGGGGCGAGGACTGGTTCAGGGGTCGAGGCCGGGTTCAGGGGTCGAGGCCGGGTTCAGGGGTCGAGGCCGGGTTCAGGGGGCGAGGCCGGGTTCAGGGGGCGAGGACTGGTTCAGGGGTCGAGGCCGGGTTCAGGGGTCGAGGCCGGGTTCAGGGGGCGAGGACTGGTTCAGGGGTCGAGGCCGGGTTCAGGGGTCGAGGCCGGGTTCAGGGGGCGAGGACTGGTTCAGGGGGCGAGGCCGGGTTCAGGGGGCGAGGCCGGGTTCAGGGGGCGAGGCCGGGTTCAGGGGGCGAGGCCGGGTTCAGGGGGCGAGGACTGGTTCAGGGGTCGAGGCCGGGTTCAGGGGTCGAGGCCGGGTTCAGGGGGCGAGGCCGGGTTCAGGGGGCGAGGCCGGGTTCAGGGGTCGAGGCCGGGTTCAGGGAGCGAGGACTGGTTCAGGGGGCGAGGCCGGGTTCAGGGGGCGAGGCTGGGTTCAGGGGGCGAGGCCGGGTTCAGGGAGCGAGGACTGGTTCAGGGGGCGAGGCCGGGTTCAGGGAGCGAGGACTGGTTCAGGGGGCGAGGCCGGGTTCAGGGGGCGAGGCCGGGTTCAGGGAGCGAGGCCGGGTTCAGGGGGCGAGACCGGGTTCAGGGGGCGAGGCCGGGTTCAGGGGGCGAGGCCGGGTTCAGGGGGCGAGGCCGGGTTCAGGGGGCGAGGCCGGGTTCAGGGGGCGAGGCCGGGTTCAGGGGTCGAGGACTGGTTCAGGGGGCGAGGCCGGGTTCAGGGGGCGAGGCCGGGTTCAGGGGGCGAGGCCGGGTTCAGGGGGCGAGGCCGGGTTCAGGGGGCGAGGCCGGGTTCAGGGGGCGAGGCCGGGTTCAGGGGGCGAGGCCGGGTTCAGGGGTCGAGGACTGGTTCAGGGGGCGAGGCTGGGTTCAGGGGGCGAGGCCGGGTTCAGGGGGCGAGGCCGGGTTCAGGGGGCGAGGCCGGGTTCAGGGGGCGAGGCTGGGTTCAGGGGGCGAGGCCGGGTTCAGGGGGCGAGGCCGGGTTCTGGAGATAGGTTGGCTAAGCATGGACCTAATTGGGCAGTATTAATACCAATGCCTGTACTATCCTGGCGAGACCCTCATCTTCAAGACTCCTGGAAAATCCTGCCAGGGTTTGCGAGTCTACCTCAACAACAGGGCCTCTTGGCGAGTATCAATACCAGGGCACCACAGGCGTTTAGCACAAGGTCACAAGTATACTCGAGTGGCCCCAGAGCAGTTTGGAGCAGGAGAGAAAGGCCCCAGAGACATGACACTGTTCAAAACCACAGAGGAAACACCTCCAGGCAGAACTCCTTTCGGAGAATCACATCAGTGCAGTTCAATGTTTACCGAACACCTTTCCTCAAATCAACCTAGCACTCCCTTCAATTCCCATCCCCCTAGCCCCTTATTGAGGGACTCAGGGTGGTTTATATATAGAATAACAAATACCCGGGAGTGAGTTACAGACTGGAATCTAATCGAGGGGTTCGGGGTGGTTTTTATATAGAATAACAGATACCCAGGAGTGAGTTACAGACTGGAATCTAATCGAGGGGTTCGGGGTGGTTTATATATAGAATAACAGATACCCAGGAGTGAGTTACAGACTGGAATCTAATCGAGGGGTTCGGGGTGGTTTATATATAGAATAACAGATACCCGGGAGTGAGTTACAGTCTGGAGTCTAATCGAGGGGTTTGGGGTGGTTTATATATCGAATAACAGATACCCGGGAGTGAGTTACAGACTGGAATCTAATCGAGGGGTTCAGGGTGGTTTATATATAGAATAACAGATACCCGGGGGTGAGTTACAGACTGGAATCTAATCGAGGGGTTTGGGGTGGTTTATATATAGAATAACAAATACCCGGGAGTGAGTTACAGACTGGAATCTAATCGAGGGGTTCGGGGTGGTTTATATATAGAATAACAGATACCCGAGAGTGAGTTACAGACTGGAATCTAATCGAGGGGTACGGGGTGGTTTATATATAGAATAACAGATACCCGGGAGTGAGTTACAGACTGGAATCTAATCGAGGGGTTCGGGATGGTTTATATATAGAATAACAGATACCCGGGGGTGAGTTACAGACTGGAATCTAATCGAGGGGTTTGGGGTGGTTTATATATACAATAACAGATACCCGGGAGTGAGTTACAGACTGGAATCTAATCGAGGGGTTCAGGGTGGTTTATATATAGAATAACAGATACCCGGGAGTGAGTTACAGACTGGAATCTAATCGAGGGGTTCGGGATGGTTTATATATAGAATAACAGATACCCGGGAGTGAGTTACAGACTGGAATTTAATCGAGGGGTTCGGGGTGGTTTATATATAGAATAACAGATACCCAGGAGTGAGTTACAGACTGGAATCTAATCGAGAGGTTCGGGGTGGTTTATATATAGAATAACGGATACCCGGGAGTGAGTTACAGACTGGAATCTAATCGAGGGGTTCAGGGTGGTTTAAATATAGAATAACAGATACCCGGGAGTGAGTTACAGTCTGGAGTCTAATCGAGGGGTTCGGGGTTGTTTATATATAGAATAACAGATACCTGGGAGTGAGTTACAGACTGGAATCTAATCAAGGGTTTCAGGATGGTTTATAGACAGAATAACAGATACCCGGGAGTGAGTTACAGACTGGAATCTAATCGAGGGGTTCAGGGTGGTTTATATATAGAATAACAGATACCCGGGAGTGAGTTACAGACTGGAATCTAATCGAGGGGTTTGGGGTGGTTTATATATAGAATAACAGATACCTGGGAGTGAGTTCAGACTGGAATCTAATCGAGGGGTTCAGGGTGGTTTATATATAGAATAACAGATACCCGGGAGTGAGTTACAGACTGGAATCTAATCGGGGGGTTCGGGGTGGTTTATATATAGAATAACAGATACCTGGGAGTGAGTTACAGACTGGAATCTAATCGAGGGGTTCAGGGTGGTTTATATATAGAATAACAGATACCCGGGGGTGAGTTACAGACTGGAATCTAATCGAGGGGTTCGGGGTGTTTGTATATAGAATAACAGAGGGTGTGTGTGTGTGCGCGCGCCTGGCTGACATGCGATTCTCAAACTTTTGATCTATTTTCCCTTTGACAGCAAATTTAACCGGATACACGGAGAAAGTGGGAATGGAGAACTTTGAGCTTCTGAAGGTCCTCGGGACAGGAGGTGAGTCCTTAAATCCTCATTGGCAGCAATGTGATGGAGACAATGGGGGAGAGTGTAGAGGGAGCTTTACTCTGTATCTAACCCCGTGCTGTACCTGTCCTGGGAGTGTTTGATGGGGACAGTGTAGAGGGAGCTTTACTCTGTATCTAACCCCGTGCTGTACCTGTCCTGGGAGTGTTTGCTGGGGGACAGTGTAGAGGGAGCTTTACTCTGTATCTAACCCCGTGCTGTACCTGTCCTAGGAGTGTTTGATGGGGGGACAGTGTAGAGGGAGCCTTACTCTGTATCTAACCCCGTACTGTACCTGTCCTGGGAGTGTTTCATGGGGGACAGTGTAGATGGAGCTTCACTCTGTGTCTAACCCCGTGCTGTACCTGTCCTGGGAGTGTTTGATGGGGACAGTGTAGAGGGAGCTTGACTCTGTATCTAACCCCGTGCTGTACCTGTCCTGGGAGTGTTTGATGGGGGACAGTGTAGAGGGAGCTTCACTCTGTATCCAACCCCATGCTGTACCTGTCCTGGGAGTGTTTGATGGGGGACAGTGTAGAGGGTGCTTTACTCTGTATCTAACCCCGTGCTGTACCTGTCCTGGGAGTGTTTGATGGGGGACAGTGTAGAGGGAGCTTTACTCTGTATCTAACCCCGTGCTGTACCTGTCCTGGGAGTGTTTGATGGGGGACAGTGTAGAGGGAGCTTTACTCTGTATCTAACCCCGTGCTGTATCTGTCCTGGGAGTGTTTGATGGGGACAGTGTAGAGGGAGCTTTACTCTGTATCTAACCCCGTGCTGTCCCTGTCCTGGGAGTGTTTGATGGAGACAGTGTAGAGGGTGCTTTACTCTGTGTCTTCATAAATTAGTATCATAGAATCTCTACAGTGCAGAAGGAGGCCGTTCGGCCCATTGAGTCTCCACCGAGCACAATCCCACCCAGGCCCTCTGTCCGTAACCCCACATATTTACCCTGTTAATCCCCTGGGACTAGGGTTAATTGAACATGGCCAATCAACCTAACCTTCACATCTATGGACTGATCTCATCTAATCCTGTTCGGGATGGAGATGCGGAGAATTTTGTTCTCTCAGAGAGTGGTTAATCTTGCAGATTTATGTTACCCAGAGAGCAATGGGGGCTGACATATTCAGGGCGGAGTTAGACAGGTGTTTGATTGACGGGTGAGTCAAGGGCTATGGTGGACTGGCAAGAAATGGGAATACAGGAGCAGGTTCGAGGGGCCGAATGGCCTACTCTGATGACTGTGATGTCCTGATTTCTGTCCCTACAGCTTACGGGAAGGTCTTTCTGGTGCGCAAGGTCAGCGGACATGACATGGGCAAGCTCTTTGCCATGAAGGTGTTGAAGAAGGCCTCCATCATTCAGAAAGCCAAGACCATGGAGCACACCAAGACGGAGAGGCAGGTCCTGGAGCAGATACGGCAGAGCCCGTTCCTCGTTACCCTGCACTACGCCTTCCAGACCGACACCAAACTCCACCTCATCCTCGGTGAGACTTGCGCCAAGGCTCGGGGGGGCGGCGGCTGGGGGAGGGGGGGCGGGGGCGACCTTGTCAATTCCACGACCACCCACCTGAATGCTTCTCACCGTCCCAATCTGAAGCAAATCACCAGGAAACATAGAAACTAGAAGCAGGAGGAGGCCATTCAGCCCTTCCATCCTCTTCCACCATTCGTTATAATCATGGGTGATCATCAAATTCAATATCCTGATTCCTCCCCATATCCCTCGATCCCTTTCGCCCCGAGAGCGATAACTAATTCCTTCTTGAAATCACACAACGTTTTGGCCCCAGCTACTTTCTGTGGGAGTGAATTCCACCATAGAATCATAGAATTTGGAGTGCAGAAGGAGGCCAGTTGGCCCATCGACCACAATCCCACCCAGGCCCTATCCCCGTATAGAATAGAATAGAAACCCTACAGTGCAGAAAGAGGCCATTCGGCCCATCGAGCCTGCACCGACCACAATCCCACCCAGGACCTACCCCCATATCCCTACATATTTTACCCACTAATCCCTCTAACCTATGCATCTCAGGACACTAAGGGGCAATTTTTTAGCATGGCCAATCAACCTAACCCGCACATCTTTGGACTGTGGGAGGAAACCGGAGCACCCGGAGGAAACCCACGCCCTTACCGTAACCCCACATATTTACTCTCCTAATCCCCCTGACGCTAAGGGGCAATTTAGCACGGCCAATCAACCTAATCTGCGCATCTTTGGACTGTGGGAGGAAACCGGAGCACCCGGAGGAAACCCACGCAGACACGGGGAGAATGTGCAGACTCCGCACAGACAGTGACCTGAGCAGGGAATCGAACCCGGGTCCCTGGCGCTGTGAGGCAGCAGCGCGAACGCACTGTGCCACCGACCACTTCACCACTCTCTGGGTGAAGAAATTTCTCCTCAGCTCAGTCCTAAAAGGTTTACCCCCTTATCCTCAAACTATGACCCCCTAGTTCTGGACTCCCCCACCATCGGGAACATTCTTTCTGAATCTACCCTGTGTAACCCTGTTAGAATTATATAAGTTTCTATGAGATTCCCTCTCACTCTTCTAAACTCCAGTGAATATAATCCTCACCGACTTAGTCTCTCCTCATATGACAGACCTGCCATCCCAGGAATCAGCCTGGTAAACCTTTGCTGCGCTCCCTCTATAGCAAGGACATCCTTCCTCAGATAAGGACACAAAACTACACACAATACTCCAGGGGGTATAGTCAGATAACTCTTTCAAAGAGCAAGCAGAGTCACAATGGACAGAATGGCCTCTTCCTGTGTTCTATCTCTCATTCTATGACAAAGAGAAAAACTGTAGTTAGTTCCCCGAACAACACTCATTGCAATGGAGGTGGAGAAAAGTCCTCCAGAATTCCTCTGACATGCCTTGAATTAGAGAATGGGGAACAGTCGGTTATAATCCAGTGCAGAGGGAGCTTTACTCTGTATCTAACCCCGTGCTGTCCCTGTCCTGGGAGTGTTTGATGGGGGACAGTGTAGAGGGAGCTTTACTCTGTATCTAACCCCGTGCTGTACCTGTCCTGGGAGTGTTTGATGGGGACAGTGTAGAGGGAGCTTTACGCTGTATCTAACCCCATGCTGTACCTGTCCTGGGAGTGTTTGATGGGGGACAGTGCAGAGGGAGCTTTACTCTGTATCTAACCCCGTGCTGTACCTGTCCTGGGAGTGTTTGATGGGGGACAGTGTAGAGGGAGCTTTACTCTGTATCTAACCCCGTGCTGTACCTGTCCTGGGAGTGTTTGATGGGGGACAGTGTAGAGGGAGCTTTACTCTGTATCTAACCCCGTGCTGTACCTGTCCTGGGAGTGTTTGATGGGGGACAGTGTAGAGGGAGCTTTACGCTGTATCTAACCCCATGCTGTACCTGTCCTGGGAGTGTTTGATGGGGGACAGTGTAGAGGGAGCTTTACTCTGTATCTAACCCCTTGCTGTACCTGTCCTGGGAGTGTTTGATGGGGGACAGTGTCGAGGGAGCTTTACTCTGTATCTAACCCCGTGCTGTTATTTTTTGTTGTTGTCCAGACTATGTGAGCGGAGGTGAACTATTCACTCACCTCTACCAAAGAGACCACTTCTCCGAGGCGGAGGTTCGCATCTACATAGCGGAGATCGTTCTAGCGCTGGAGCACTTACACAAGGTACGTGGGGAGCGTGGCCTTGGCTTGCCGTGTGACGGAGGGGCAGCCTATGCAAAACCCCCCCCCCCTCCCACCATCTCCCCCCCTCTCTGAGGATTACAATCTCCCACCGGATTCCCCCTCCCCGATTCTCTCCCGTTGCAGACTAAGTGACTGTAATGGCGGCTGGTGTATCCCAGCATGCCGAGCTCCCGCGGATGCCCTCTATCTGAGTGCTGGTGGAGCCCACCCCTCTGTGTTTGCAAGGTGACTGGTCCCCAAGCCCGGGATGGATGTCACTCCCTGGCCTGCCTCAGACTGACAAGAGGCGTGAAAGCCCGGCTGGAGATAGGATCGGGAAAGGAGGAAAAATGTCCACCACTCCGCCTCATGTCTGATTGGCAGAGTTATAGAATCCCTACGGTGCAGAGGAGGCCATTTGGCCCATCGAGTCTGCACTGGCTCTCTGATAGAGTATCTTATCCAGTCCCCTTCTCCCGCCCTATGCCCGTAAACCTGCACATTTAGCATGGCCAATCCACCTAACCTACACATCTTTGGACACTAAGGGGCAATTTAGCATGGCCAATCCACCTAATTTATACATCTTTGGATATTAAGGGGCAATTTAGCATGGCCAATCCCCCTAACCCGCACATCTTTGGACACTAAGGGGCAATTTAGCATGGCCAATCCCCCTAACCTGCACATCTTTGGACACTAAGGGGCAATTTAGCATGGCCAATCCCCCTAACCCGCACATCTTTGGACACTAAGGGGCAATTTGGCATGGCCAATCCCCCTAACCTGCACATCTTTGGACACTAAGGGGCAATTTAGCATGGCCAATCCACCTAACTCGCACATCTTTGGACACTAAGGGACAATTTAGCATGGCCAATCCAATTAACCCGCACATCTTTGGACACTAAGGGGCAATTTAAAAGTTTATTTATTAGTCACAAGTATGGCTTACATTAACACCGCAATGAAGTTACTGTGAAAGTTCCCCTAGTCGCCACACTCCGGTGCCTGTTCGGGTCAATGCACCCTAACCAGCACGTCTTTCAGTCTGTGGGAGGAAACAGGAGCACCCGGAGGAAACCCACGCAGACACAGGGAGAAGGTGCAAACTCCACACAGACAGTGACCCAAGCCCGGAATCGAACCCGGGTCCCTGGAGCTGTGAGGAAGCAGTGCTAACCCACTGTGCCACTCCAAATGGCCAATCCACCTAACCCGCACATCTTTGGAGTGTGGGAAGAAACTGGAGCACCCGGAGGAAACCCACGCAGACATGAGGAGAATGTGCAAACTCCGCGCAGACAGTGACCCGAGCCGGGAATCGAACCCGGGTCCCTGGCGCTGTGAGGCAGCAGCGCTAACCCACTGTGCCGCCCTGATTCGCAGGCCTGACTTCCCAACATTATGGCATTGTGTCCCTCGCTCTGAATATTAAACCTGTCAAAGCACGGTGCGGGTATCAGGTGGAATCTGGTGCCTGGTTCTGGGTGCCAAACTTTAAACGGGTTGGCTGGAATTCGCAGGGGAGGGGAGCAGAGACAATTTTTCCCGAACTGTACCAGGGATGTGGGGCTGGAGAGACTGGGAGAAGCTGGGATCCTTCTCCTCGGGGCAGGGAAGGTGAAGGGGGAGATGGAACCGAGGCGTTTCCAATCGGGGAAGATTCTGATCGAGTGTAAGGCGGTTGTGGGGCGAATTGGAAAAGTCTTTCTGAGAGACGAGCAGGTCCGATGGGCCGAATGGCCTCCTTCTGTGTGGTTGGATTCAACGGAAGAGGCAGGGATTCCTGTCAGTTGACATTTGGGGCACCTCAGTTGTCTCCTCCCCCCGTCCCCCATAAATTATATCAATGCATTAATTATGTGCGGGTTCGGCGGATTGGCCATGCTAAATTCCCCTCAGTGTCCCAAAGTTGGGTGGATTGGCCATGCTAAATTGCCCCTTAGCGTCAGGGGGACTAGCTGGGGTAAATGCATGGGGTTATGGTGATGGGGCCTGGGTGGGATTGTGGTCGGTGCAGACTCGATGGGCCGAATGGCCTCCTTCTGCACTGGAGGATTCTATGAATTAGGGGCGGCACGGTGGCACAGTGGGTTAGCGCTGCTGCCTCACAGCGCCAGGGACCCGGGTTCGATTCCCGGCTCGGCTCACTGTCTGTGTGGAGTCTGCACGTTCTCCCCGTGTCTGCGTGGGTTTCCTCCGGGTGCTCCGGTTTCCTCCCACAGTCCGAAAGACCGTGCTGGTTAGGGTGCTAAATTCTCCCTCCGTGTAACCCGAACAGGCGCCGGAGTGTGGGTGACTAGGGAGATTTTCACAGGGACTTCATTGGAGTGTTAATGTCAGCCTTACTTGTGACCAATGAATAAACTTAATAATTTGAGAATGTGGGACTCGCTCCCACGGGGAGTGGGGGAGAATGTGGGACTCGCTCCCACGGGGGAGTGGGGGAGAGTGTGGGACTCGCTCCCACGTGGAGTGGGGGAGAATGTGGAACTCGCTCCCACGGGGAGTGGGGGAGAATGTGGGACTCGCTCCCACGGGGGAGTGGGGGAGAATGTGGGACTCGCTCCCACGGGGGAGTGGGGGAGAATGTGGGACTCACTCCCACGGGGAGTGGGGGAGAATGTGGGACTCGCTCCCACGGAGAGTGGGGAGAATGTGGGACTCGCTCCCACGGGGGCGTGGGGGAGAATGTGGGACTCGCTCCCACGGGGAGTGGGGGAGAATGTGGGACTCGCTCCCACGGAGAGTGGGGGAGAATGTGGGACTCGCTCCCACGGGGGAGTGGGGGAGAATGTGGGACTCGCTCCCACGGGGGCGTGGGGGAGAATGTGGGACTCGCTCCCACGGGGGCGTGGGGGAGAATGTGGGACTCGCTCCCGCGGGGAGTGGGGGAGAATGTGGGACTCGCTCCCACGGGGGCGTGGGGGAGAATGTGGGACTCGCTCCCGCGGGGAGTGGGGGAGAATGTGGGACTCGGTCCCACGGGGGAGTGGGGGAGAATGTGGGACTCGCTCCCACGGGGGAGTGGGATGATACATTTTCAGGGAAATCAGATGAGTGCATGGGAGAACGGGGAGAGGGAATGTGATGGTGAATGGCGGAGACCAGGTCGATGGAGAGTCGCGTGGGGTAGACATGCCACGTGGGCTGAATGGCTCCTTTCTATGTTGTCCTTTTGCTGTCACTGAACGTGGGTTTCCTCCCACAGCTCGGGGTCGTTTACAGAGACGTGAAGCTGGAGAACATCTTGTTGGACAGCGAGGGTCATGTTGTCCTCACTGACTTTGGCCTGAGCAAGGAGTTTGTCACAGACGAGGTGAGCATCGGGTTCGAGGCCTCCAGGAGCCGGACTGACCTTTGACCCCTTGGGGGGGCTGGTGGTGGTGGTCGGGAGGGGAGGAAGGAAGACATCTTGGTTGCATCTTTCACCGCCTCCCAGATGTCCCACAGCCCTTCTCGGTCAGTGAGGTACCTCTTCAGAGAGTGGTTGCTGTTGCCGCAGTCAATTTGCGCTGAGCAAGATCCCACTGTGATAACGGGCAACGGGCGGCAGCTGCTGCCTCACAGCGCCAGGGACCCGGGTTCGATTCCTGCCCATGTGGAGTCTGCGCGTTCTCCCCGTGTCTGTGTGGGTTTCCTCCGGGGGCTCCGGTTTCCTCCCACAGTCCAAAGATGTGCGGGTTAGGTGGATTGGCCATGCTAAATTGCCCCTTAGTGTCCAAAGATGTGCAGGTTGGGTGGATTGACCATGCTAAAGTGCCCCTTAGTGTCCAAAGATGAGCATGTTAGGTGGATTGGCCATGCTAAATTGCCCCTTAGTGTCCAAAGATGTGCAGGTTGGGTGGATTGGCCATGCTAAATTGCCCCTTAGTGTCCAAAGATGTGCAGGTTGGGTGGATTGGCCATGCTAAATTGCCCCTTAGTGTCCAAAGATGTGAAGGTTAGAGGGATTGGCCATGCTAAATTACCCCTTAGTGTCCAATGATGAGCAGGTTAGGTGGATTGGCCATGCTAAATTGCCCCTTAGTGTCCAAAGATGTGCAGGTTGGGTGGATTGGCCATGTTAAATTGCCCCTTAGTGTCCAAAGATGTGCAGGTTAGGGGGATTGGCCATGCTAAATTGCCCCTTAGTGTCCAAAGATGTGCAGGTTAGGTGGATTGGCCATGCTAAAGTGCCCCTTAGTGTCCAAAGATGTGCAGG
>NW_027594826.1:0-12042 GCF_964213995.1 Mustelus asterias | reverse complement strand
GGCCCGCCCCTCTCCTCTCTCTGGGGTCCGCCCACCCCCTCTCTCTGGGGTCCGTCCCCTCTCTCTGGGGCCCGCCCCCCTCCTCTCTCTGGGGGCCCGCCCGCCCCCTCTCTCTGGGGTCCGCCCGCCCCCTCTCTCTGGGGTCCGCCCGCCCCCTCTCTCTGGGGTTCGCCCGCCCCCTCTCTCTGGGGTCCGCCCGCCCCCTCTCTCTGGGGTCCGCCCGCCCCCTCTCTCTGGGGTCCGCCCGCCCCTCTCTCTGGGGTCCGCCCGCCCCCTCTCTCTGGGGTCCGCCCGCCCCCTCTCTCTGGGGTCCGCCCGCCCCCTCTCTCTGGGGTCCGCCCGCCCCCTCTCTCTGGGGTCCGCCCGCCCCCTCTCTCTGGGGTCCGCCCGCCCCCTCTCTCTGGGGTCCGCCCGCCCCCTCTCTCTGGGGTCCGCCCGCCCCCTCTCTCTGGGCCCCGCCCCCCTCCTCTCTCTGGGGTCCGCCCCCCTCCTCTCTCTGGGGCCCGCCCCCTCCTCTCTCTGGGGCCCGCCCCCCTCCTCTCTCTGGGGCCCGCCCCCCTCCTCTCTCTGGGGCCCGCCCCCCTCCTCTCTCTGGGGTCCGTCCGCCCCCTCTCTGGGGCCCGCCCGCCCGCCCCCTCTCTCTGGGGCCCGCCCGCCCGCCCCCTCTCTCTGGGGCCCGCCTGCCCGCCCCCTCTCTCTGGGGCCCGCACCCCCCCCCTCTCTGGAGCCCACCCGCCCCCTCTCTGGGTCCCACCCGCCCCCTCTCTCTGGCCCCCCCACCCCCCTCTCTGGGGTCCGCCCCCCCCCCCTCTCTCTGGGGTCCGCCCGCCCCCTCTCTCTGGGGTCCGCCTGCCCCCTCTCTCTGGGGTCCGCCCGCCCCCTCTCTCTGGGTCCGCCCACCCCCACTCTCTGGGGCCCGCCCCCTCTCTCTGGGGCCCGCCCCCTCTCTCTGGGGACCGCCCCCCCTCCTTTCTCTGGGGCCCGCCCCTCTCCTCTCTCTGGGGCCCGCCCCTCTCCTCTCTCTGGGGTCCGCCCACCCCCTCTCTCTGGGGTCCGTCCCCTCTCTCTGGGGCCCGCCCCCCTCCTCTCTCTGGGGCCCGCCCGCCCCCTCTCTCTGGGGTCCGCCCGCCCCCTCTCTCTGGGGTCCGCCCGCCCCCTCTCTCTGGGGTTCGCCCGCCCCCTCTCTCTGGGGTCCGCCCGCCCCCTCTCTCGGGGGTCCGCCCGCCCCCTCTCTCTGGGGTCCGCCCGCCCCCTCTCTCTGGGGTCCGCCCCCCTCCTCTCTCTGGGGTCCGCCCGCCCCCTCTCTCGGTGGTCCGCCCACCCCCTCTCTCTGGGGCCCGCCCCTTCTCTCTGGGGCATGCCCCCTCTCTCTGGGGCCCGCCCCCTCCTCTCTCTGGGGCCCGCCCCTCTCCTCTCTCTAGGGTCCGCCCACCCCCTCTCTCTGTGGTCCGCCCACCCCCTCTCTCTGGGGCCCGCCCCCTCTCTCTGGGGCCCGCCCCTCTCCTCTCTCTGGGGTCGGCCCGCCCCCTCTCTCTGTGGTCCGCCCACCCCCTCTCTCTGGGGCCCGCCCCCTCTCTCTGGGGCCCGCCCCCTCTCTCTGGGGCCCGCCCCTCTCCTCTCTCTGGGGTCCGCTCACTCCCTCTCTCTGGGTCCGCCCCCTCTCTCTGGGGACCGCCCCCCTCCTCTCTCTGGGCCCCCCCCCCCTCTCTGGGGTCCGCCCCCCCCCCCCTCTCTCTGGGGTCCGCCCGCCCCCTCTCTCTGGGGTCCGCCCGCCCCCTCTCTCTGGGGTCCGCCCGCCCCCTCTCTCTGGGGTCCGCCCGCCCCCTCTCTCTGGGGTCCGCCCGCCCCCTCTCTCTGGGGTCCGCCCGCCCCCTCTCTCTGGGGTCCGCCCGCCCCCTCTCTCTGGGGTCCGCCCGCCCCCTCTCTCTGGGGTCCGCCCGCCCCCTCTCTCTGGGGTCCGCCCGCCCCCTCTCTCTGGGGTCCGCCCGCCCCCTCTCTCTGGGCCCCGCCCCCCTCCTCTCTCTGGGGTCCGCCCACCCCCTCTCTCTGGGCCCCCCCCCCCCCTCTCTCTGGGGTCCGCCCGCCCCCTCTCTCTGGGGCCCGCCCCCCTCCACTCTCTGGGGCCCGCCCCCCTCCTCTCTCTGGGGCCCGCCCCCCTCCTCTCTCTGGGGTCCGCCCGCCCTCTCTCTCTGGGGTCCGCCCGCCCTCTCTCTCTGGGGCCCGCCCCCCTCCTCTCTCTGGGGCCCGCCCCCCCCCCTCTCTCTGGGGCCCGCCCCCCCCTCTCTCTGGGGCCCGCCCCCTCTCACTGGGGCCCGCCCGCCCTCTCTCTCTGGGGCCCGCCCCCTCTCTCTGGGGTCCGCCCCCTCTCTCGGGTCCGCCCCCTCTCTCTGGGGTCCGCCCCCTCTCTCTGGGGTCCGCCCCCTCTCTCTGGGGCCCGCCCCCTCTCTCTGGGGTCCGCCCCCCTCCTCTCTCTGGGGCCCGCCCCCCTCCTCTCTCTGGGGCCCGCCCCCCTCCTCTCTCTCGGGTCCGCCCGCCCCCTCTCTCTGGGGCCCGCACCCCTCCTCTCTCTGGGGTCCGCCCGCCCCCTCTCTGGGGCCCGCCCCCCTCCTCTCTCTGGGGTCCGCCTGCCCCCTCTCTGGGGCCCGCCCGCCCCCTCTCTCTGGGGCCCGCCCGCCCGCCCCCTCTCTCTGGGGCCCGCCTGCCCGCCCCCTCTCTCTGGGGCCCGCACCCCCCCCCTCTCTGGAGCCCACCCGCCCCCTCTCTGGGTCCCACCCGCCCCCTCTCTCTGGGGCCTCCCCCCCCCCTCTCTGGGGTCCCCCCCCCGCCTCTCTCTGGGGTCCGCCCCCCCCCCTCTCTCTGGGGTCCGCCCGCCCCCTCTCTCTGGGGTCCGCCCGCCCCCTCTCTCTGGGTCCGCCCACCCGCTCTCTCTGGGGCCCGCCCCCTCTCTCTGGGGCCCGCCCCCCTCTCTCTGGGGCCCGCCCCCTCTCTCTGGGGACCGCCCCCCTCCTCTCTCTGGGGTCCGCCCGCCCCCTCTCTCTGGGGCCCGCCCCCTCTCTCTGGGGCCCCCCTCCTCTCTCTGGGGCCCGCCCCTCTCCTCTCTCTGGGGCCCGCCCCTCTCCTCTCTCTGGGGTCCGCCCACCCCCTCTCTCTGGGGTCCGTCCCCTCTCTCTGGGGCCCGCCCCCCTCCTCTCTCTGGGGCCCGCCCGCCCCCTCTCTCTGGGGTCCGCCCGCCCCCTCTCTCTGGGGTCCGCCCGCCCCCTCTCTCTGGGGTTCGCCCGCCCCCTCTCTCTGGGGTCCGCCCGCCCCCTCTCTCTGGGGTCCGCCCGCCCCCTCTCTCTGGGTCCGCCCGCCCCCTCTCTCTGGGGTCCGCCCGCCCCCTCTCTCTGGGGTCCGCCCGCCCCCTCTCTCTGGGGTCCGCCCGCCCCCTCTCTCTGGGGTCCGCCCGCCCCCTCTCTCTGGGGTCCGCCCGCCCCCTCTCTCTGGGGTCCGCCCGCCCCCTCTCTCTGGGGTCCGCCCGCCCCCTCTCTCTGGGGTCCGCCCGCCCCCTCTCTCTGGGGTCCGCCCGCCCCCTCTCTCTGGGGTCCGCCCCCCTCCTCTCTCTGGGGTCCGCCCCCCTCCTCTCTCTGGGGCCCGCCCCCCTCCTCTCTCTGGGGCCCGCCCCTCTCCTCTCTCTGGGGCCCGCCCCCCTCCTCTCTCTGGGGTCCGCCCGCCCTCTCTCTCTGGGGTCCGCCCGCCCTCTCTCTCTGGGGTCCGCCCCCCTCCTCTCTCTGGGGCCCGCCCCCCCCTCTCTCTGGGGCCCGCCCCCTCTCACTGGGGCCCGCCCGCCCCCTCTCTCTGGGGCCCGCCCCCTCTCTCTGGGGTCCGCCCCCTCTCTCTGGCGTCCGCCCCCTCTCTCTGGGGTCCGCCCCCTCTCTCTGGGGCCCGCCCCCTCTCTCTGGGGCCCGCCCCCTCTCTCTGGGGCCCGCCCCCTCTCTCTGGGGCCCGCCCCCTCTCTCTGGGGCCCGCCCCCTCTCTCTGGGGCCCGCCCCCTCTCTCTGGGGCCCGCCCCCTCTCTCTGGGGCCCGCCCCCCCTCCTCTCTCTGGGGCCCGCCCCCCCTCCTCTCTCTGGGGCCCGCCCCCCCTCCTCTCTCTGGGGCCCGCCCCCTCTCTCTGGGGCCCGCCCCCCCTCCTCTCTCTGGGGTCCGCCCGCCCTCCTCTCTCTGGGGTCCGCCCCCTCTCTCTGGGGCCCGCCCCCTCTCTCTGGGGCCCGCCCCCTCTCTCTGGGGCCCGCCCCCTCTCTCTGGGGCCCGCCCCCCCTCCTCTCTCTGGGGTCCGCCCCCCTCCTCTCTCTGGGGCCCGCCCCCCTCCTCTCTCTGGGGTCCGTCCGCCCCCTCTCTGGGGCCCGCCCCCCTCCTCTCGGGTCCGCCCGCCCCCTCTCTCTGGGGCCCGCACCCCTCCTCTCTCTGGGGTCCGCCCGCCCCCTCTCTGTGGCCCGCCCCCCTCCTCTCTCTGGGGTCCGCCCCCTTCCTCTCTCTGGGGTCCGCCTGCCCCCTCTCTGGGGCCCGCCCCCCTCCTCTCTCTGGGGTCCGCCCGCCCCCTCTCTCTGGGGCCCGCCCGCCCGCCCCCTCTCTCTGGGGGCCCGCACCCCCCCCCCTCCTCTCTGGAGCCAACCCGCCCCCTCTCTGGGTCCCGCCCGCCCCCTCTCTCTGGGCCCCCCCCCCCCCCCCCCCCCCCCGCCCCCCTCTCTCTGGGGTCCGCCCCCCCCCCCTCTCTCTGGGGTCCGCCCGCCCCCTCTCTCTGGGGTCCGCCCGCCCCCTCTCTCTGGGGTCCGCCCCCCCTCTCTTTCTGGGCCCCCCCCCCCTCTCCCTGGGGCCCGTCCGTCCCCCTCTCTCTCCCTGGGGCCCGTCCCCCCTCTCTCTATCTCTCACTCTCTGGACCCCCCACCCCTCCCTCCCTCACTCCCCCTCCCTCCCTCCCCCTCCCCCTCCCCCCCTCCCCCTCTCTCTCTCCCTCCCCCTCTCTCTCTCCCTCCCCCCTCTCTCTCTCTCTCTGTCTCCCTCTCTCCCTCCCTCTCTCTCTCTCTCTGGGGCCCCCCCCTCTCAGGCCAGCCCCGTCTCGATATTATGGTGCTGCTGATTTGCTGCTGCTTTTGGAAAGGCGAGAGAGAGGAGAGGTGATCCCCGTGTTTAAGAGAATCAATAGCAGGTTTGCTGGAGCTCAGATGTCCCCTGTTCCCTGAGCTGTGACACAGCCGAGGGGGTTTCCCTGAGACCCACGGTGGAGCCAGGCACGCCCTATCTAACCCGCTGTCGATGCCCCCCCCTGTTGTACCTCAGGATAAACTGACCCTGGAGAATGCAAAGGGAGCGGCGGAGCAGGCGAAGAAAGCGGCCGACTCCTCCATCAAGCAGCTGAGGCAGGACAACGAGGACTTGAAGAGGAGGGTCTCACAGATGGACTTCCAGATGGGGGAGTGCAGAGACATGATCGAGGAACTGAAAGGCTCCGAGTCACGGCTGAAGGACAAGCTGGCCCGCTTGGAGGTAATCACACTCCCCGCGCCCAGGGACGCACGAGGCGGACACTTGCCCACCCCCCTCTTTGGACACTAAGGGGCAATTTAGCACGGCCAATCCACCTAACCATAAGACATAGGAGCAGAATTAGGCCACTCGGCCCATCGAGTCTGCTCCGCCATTCAATCATGGCTGATATTTTTCTCATCCCCATTCTCCTGCCTTTTCCCCATAACCCCTGATCCCCTTATTAATCAAGAACCGATCTATCTCTGTCTTAAAGACACTCAATGACCCGGCCTCCACAGCCTTCTGCGGCAAAGAGTTCCACAGATTCCCCACTCTCTGGCTGGAGAAATTCCTCCTCATCTCTGTTTTAAAGGATCGTCCCTTTAGCCTGAGGTTGTGCCTCTGGTTCTAGTTTTTCCTACAAGTGGAAACATCCTCTCCACGTCCACTCTATCCAGGCCTTGCATCTAACCTGCCCATCTTTGGACACTAAGGGGCAATTTAGCATGGCCAATCCACCTAACCTGCACATCTTTGGACACTAAGGGGCAATTTACCATGGCCAATCCACCTAACCTACACATCTTTGGACACTAAGGGGCAATTTAGCATGGCCAATCCCCCTAACCTACCCATCTTTGGACACTAAGGGGCAATTTAGCATGGCCAATCCACCTAACTTGCACATCTTTGGACACTAAGGGGCAATTTAGCATGGCCAATCCCCCTAACCTACACATCTTTGGACACTAAGGGGCAATTTAGCACGGCCAATCCACCTAACCTACACATCTTTGGACACTAAGGGGCAATTTAGCATGGCCAATCCACCCAACCTGCACATCTTTGGACAGAGTTTTTGGGTTGATGGAGTGGAGATCCCGATCGGCCTCGATCTAGTTGTAGGGGAGGGAAGCGGGCCCAAGGGGCTGAATGGCCTTCTCCCGTTCCAGCGTTCAGTGGATGAAATGCATGGTGACTCTCTCAAACCTGTTTTAGACAGAGCGGAAACAAATGGAGCTGTCCCTCGGAGAAGCCACGGACCAGGAGCAGGAGATAGCCGTGGCCAAAAGAGCGTTAGAGAACCGCCTGGAAGAGACGCAGGTACGGCGCACTGCGGCGTTCCCCATCGTGCATCCCGACACTCCCCCTCGGGTTTCCCTCGCGACCTTTCCTCCTGCAGGTTCAGTGCGGTGCAGTTTAATGTCTGCCGGTGGTTTAGCCCCGGCGCGCTGCTTATAGAGTCAGTCGGCCTCTTGTTCTGGTTTCCCATCTCTGGCCTCTTGCTGTCCCACCCACTGAGGGAGTCGTCTGTCCGTTACTTATCCCTTTGGCCTTTGTGACCCTCTGACACGCTGCTTAGCACTGACCTGTTTCCTGACCCACTTGGTGCGATCCGAGAACGTCTACGGCACAGAAAGAGGCCACTCGGCCCATCATGTCAGCCCCCCCCCCACACACCTACTCGGCCTAATCTCACACCCCAGCATTTGGCCCAAAGCCCTGCAGGTTACGGCACGTGAGGTGCAGATCCAGGGGACCATTGAACGGTGCAGAAGGAGGTCCATCAAGTCTGCACTGATGCTCCGACAGAGCATCTTACCCAGCCCCTCTTCCCCCACCCTGTAGTTGTCACCCCACGCATTTACCCCACCAATCCACCTAACCTACACATCTTTGGACACTAAGGGGCAATTTAGCATGGCCAATCCACCTAACCTACACATCTTTGGACACTAAGGGGCAATTTAGCATGGCCAATCCACCTAACCTGCACATCTTTGGACACTAAGGGGCAATTTAGCACGGCCAATCCACCTAACCTACGCATCTTTGGACACGAAGGGGCAATTTAGCACGGCCAATCCCCCTAACCTGCACATCTTTGGACACGAAGGGGCAATTTAGCACGGCCAATCCACCAAACCTACACACCTTTGGACACTAAGGGGCAATTTAGCACGGCCAATCCGCCAAACCTACACATCTTTGGACACTAAGGGGCAATTTAGCATGGCCAATCCACCTAACCTACACATCTTTGGACACTAAGGGGCAATTTAGCACGGCCAATCCACCAAACCTACACATCTTTGGACACTAAGGGGCAATTTAGCACGGCCAATCCGCCAAACCTACACATCTTTGGACACTAAGGGGCAATTTAACATGGCCAATCCACCTAACCTGCACATCTTTGGACACTAAGGGGCAATTTAGCATGGCCAATCCACCTAACCTACACATCTTTGGACACTAAGGGGCAATTTAGCACGGCCAATCCACCAAACCTACACATCTTTGGACACTAAGGGGCAATTTAGCACGGCCAATCCGCCAAACCTACACATCTTTGGACACTAAGGGGCAATTTAACATGGCCAATCCCTCTAACCACCACATCTTTCGGAGTGTGGGAGGAAACCCACGCAGACACGGGGAGAACGTGCAGACTCCGCACAGACAGTGACCCGAGCCGCGTCGGTATTTAGAAATCCCCGCTTCAAAAGGCACACAGTGACATCCTTCCACATCTGCCATGCGTAACCCTCCCTTGTCTTCACCCCTCACACCCCACCCACTGCCCGTCAAACAGCGGAGCATGAACCGGCTGACCCAGGACTACCAGGAGCTGCACGAGCGCTACCAAGATGAGGCAAAGCAGAAGGATCAGCTGAAGAAGGCCAAGAACGAGCTGGAGGAGCAGAGGAGGTTACTGGACAAGACCATCGAAAAGCTGCAGAAAGAGGTGAGACGGCGGGCGAGTGGGCGAGTGTGCACAGCCCATTTCTTCCTTACAAAGCATTCAAATCCAGCAGCGCCGTTGCTCCCCTGTCACCAGTGTTTCTCTCAGAAAGAACTCTTCAAACGTCGACAATAAAAATAGAACCAAACTTATAAATCAAAGAAAGGGCTTAATAAAGAAACTTTGTTACTCCAAACTTGGGGCCTCGCCCGGGGCCACTCCAAACGCTCCACAATTCCAAACAGGTTCTTATTTATACTGAGTCAGCTGACCATCGCGTCATTCTGTGATTGGTTCCATGGTTTACTGGGTCAGCTGACCCTTACAGCTTGTTACCATTGGTCACATTTACAGCCAATACAAAGTTGTCACCGGTTACATTCGAACAACCAGCAGTCCATCCTTTACTGTTCCTCTGCTGAGTAATTACTGGCCAGCCGCGCCAGCCTCATCGCTGGCTGCCTGAGGAGGAGGGAGGGGGGAGGGGAGGAGGAGGGAGGGGGGAGAGGTGGGGGGAGCGGACTTTCCGGTACATCGTTAGCAAAGGCAGAACGGCTTCCACGGCCACTTGCAGTAGATACTGAGGGCCTGACGTACAGAGTGAATCGTAGAATCCCTATAGCGCAGGAGGAGGCCATTCAGCCCATCGAGCCTGTACCAACTCTCCGAAAGAGCATCTCACCCAACCTAACCGACACATCTCTGGATACTTGGGGCAATTTAGCACGGCCAATCCACCTAACCTGCACATCTTTGGACACTAAGGGGCAATTTAGCACGGCCAATCCACCTAACCTGCACATCTTGGACTGTGGGAGGAAACCGGAGCACCCGGAGGAAACCCATGCAGATACGGGGAGAACGTGCAAACTCCCTCCACACAGACAGTGACCCAAGCTGGGAATCGAACCTGGGTCCCCGGCGCTGTGAGGCAGCAGTGCTAACCCACTGTGCCACCCCAATGTAGGCCAGATCCCATAAGGATGGCTGATTTCCTTCCCGAAAGGCCACTAGTAAACCAGATGGGTTTTTGTGACAATAATTTCACGGTCATCAATTGATTCTTAATTCCAGATTTTTTTTTTATTGATGTGTGTGTGGGGGGGAACGGGGAGAGAGATGTAGGCCAGACCAGCTAAGGACAGCAGATTTCCTTCCCTAAAGGGAACATTAGTGAACCAGATGGGTTTTTAACAATATATGTTCGTTGTCACAGTGTAACACTACATTCTGCACCCTCTCCTTTCCTTCTCCCCTATGTACTCTATGAATGGTATGCTTTGTCTGTATAACGCACAGGAAACAATACTTTTCACTGTATCCCAATACATGTGACAATAATAAATCGAATCATAGAAACCCTACAGTACAGAAAGAGGCCATTCGGCTCATCGAGTCTGCACCGACCACAATCCATATATTGTTAAATCTATGCACTCTATGAACGGTATGCTTTGTCTGTATAGCCCGCAAGAAACAATACTTTTCACTGTATCCCAATACATGTGACAATAAGTCAAACCAACATTACTAAGACTAGCTTTCAATTCTATCTGCCGTGGCGGGATTCGAACCCGGGTCCCCAGAACATTAGCTGAGTTTCTGGATTAATAATCTAGTGATAATACCACTGGGCCATCGCCTCCCCGTACTAGGCCACAGCCTCCCCGTACTAGGCCACAGCCTCCCCGTACTAGGCCACAGCCTCCCCGTACTAGGCCACAGCCTCCCCGTACTAGGCCACAGCCTCCCCGTACTAGGCCACAGCCTCCCCTTCATGCTCCAAGGGCAGCAAAGGCCGCAGTGGTTTGAACTCTGGCTCTTTGTGTTTCCTCCCGGCTCAGGTGGACGAGCTCACGGAGCAGTCCGGGAGCTCCGTGGTGGTGCTGCAGTCCCAGCTGGATGAGTACCGGGATAAGTCGCGGCGCGAATTACTGGAGCACCAGAGGCAAGGGAAGGAGAGGGCCCTGGAACTGGACAAGGCCAATATGACCATCAAGAGGCTACAGGACGAGGTACGAGGCTTATCTTAACCCTCCCTGGGACACTCTCTGAATTTTGCCTTATACGCTAAACTTAAAGTTTATTCATTAGTGTCACAAGTTGGCTTACATTAACACTGCAATGAAGTTACTGTGAAAATCCCCGAGTCGCCACACTCCGGCGCCTGTTCGGGTACACTGAGGGAAAATTTAGCATGGCCAATCCACCCTAACCTGAATATCTTTGGACACTAAGGGGCAATTTAGCATGGCCAATCCACCTAACCTGCACATCTTTGGACACTAAGGGACAATTTAGCACGGCCAATCTACCTAACCAACACATCTTTGGACCATGGGAGGAAACCGGAGCACTCGGAGGAAACCCACGCAGACACGGGGAGAACGTGCAGACTCCACACAGACAGTGACCCGAGCCGGCAATGGAACCCGGGTCCCTGGCGCTGTGAGGCAGCAGTGCTAACCCACTGTGCCACCGTGCCGGCCCCTGGAGAGAGATTGCAGCACTCTGGGATACAGAGGGATCTGGGCGTCCTGGTACATGAATCATTGTATGCAGGTACAGCAAGTGATGAGGAAGGCAAATGGAGTGTCGGCCTTTATTGCAAGAGGAGTGTGAGGTGGAACAGAAAAGTAGGGAACTCTTGCCTCACAGATGAGGAGGAATTTCTACTCTCGGAGGGGTGGTCAGTCTGTGAATTCTCTTCCCTCAGAGAGTAGTGGGGAGGGGCTGCGGGTCGGTGAAAATATTTGAGGCCTCGTTAGAGAGATTTTTGATTGGTGGGGTGGGGGGGGTGTCGAGGATTATAGAGGGGGGGCAGCAGACAGGAAAGTGGAGTTTTAAACTCTCAATCAAACCAGCTGTGATCTTATCAAATAGCGGGTCAGCCTGGAGGGGCTGAATGCCCCCCTCCCACACCTCCTGTGACTATTTCCTACGAGCTGAGGGGTTCCACCGGGAGAGTACAAGCGATTAGTGACCATGATTCACATGTTCGCAGGCTGCTGCTTTTAAAAATATAACAATAATAACTCCTGGGAAGCATCGCGACGAACTTCCTGACCTCACCCTCGCAGGTACAGCTTCAGCCCGGCCCCTTGACGCATCATCAGGAGCTGGGACCCTGAGCACACCCTCCGCAATCTCTCACTTCCCCGGCTCCGAATCCTGCTGCACCGTCCCAATTCAGGACAAATTGCACCGGTGATCCCCCTGTCTCCGCTGTGCAGAGGCCTCCTCACCACGCACGCACCCACCCACGCTCACACTCTCTCTCACTCGCACACTCTCTCTCTCTCTCTCTCTCACACACACACACTCTCTCTCCCTCTCACTCGCACACTCTCTCTCCCTCTCTCTCACACACACACACTCTCTCTCTCTCACTCGCACACTCTTTCTCACACACACACACTCTCTCTCACTCGCACACTCTTTCTCACACACACACACACACTCTCTCTCACTCGCACACTCTCTCTCTCTCACACACTCTCTCTCTCACACACACTCTCTCTCACACACACACTCTCTCACACACGCACTCTCACACACACACTCTCACACACTCTCACAGACACACTCTCTCTCACACACACACTCTCTCACGCACACACTCTCTCACACACACTCTCTCTCTCTCTCTCACACACTCTCTCTCACACACTCTCTCTCACACACTCTCTCTCTCACACACTCTCTCACACACTCTCTCTCTCACACACTCTCTCACACACTCTCTCTCTCACACACTCTCTCTCACACACTCTCTCCCTCACTCACACTCTC
>NW_027594825.1:5000-7500 GCF_964213995.1 Mustelus asterias | reverse complement strand
GAGAAAGAGCGAGCGAGAGACAGCGAGCGAGAGACAGAGCGAGCGAGAGACAGAGCGAGCGAGCGAAAGAGCGAGCGAGAGAAAGAGCGAGCGAGAGACAGAGCGAGCGAGAGACAGAGCGAGCGAGAGACAGAGCGAGCGAGAGACAGAGCGAGCGAGAGACAGAGCGAGCGAGAGACAGAGCGAGCGAGAGACAGAGCGAGCGAGAGACAGAGCGAGCGAGAGACAGAGCGAGCGAGAGAGACAGAGCGAGCGAGAGACAGAGCGAGCGAGAGACAGAGTGAGCGAGAGACAGAGCGAGCGAGAGACAGAGCGAGCGAGAGACAGAGCGAGCGAGAGACAGAGCGAGCGAGAGAAAGAGCGAGCGAGAGAAAGAGCGGGAGAGAGAGAAAGAGCGAGAGAGAGAAAGAGCGAGAATGAGAAAGAGCGAGAGAGAGAAAGAGCGGGAGAGAGAAAGAGGGAGCGAGAGAAAGAGGGAGCGAGAGAAAGAGGGAGCGAGAGAAAGAGGGAGCGAGAGAAAGAGGGAGCGAGAGAAAGAGGGAGCGAGAGAAAGAGGGAGCGAGAGAAAGAGGGAGCGAGAGAAAGAGGGAGCGAGAGAAAGAGGGAGCGAGAGAAAGAGGGAGCGAGAGAAAGAGGGAGAGAGAGAAAGAGCGAGAGAAAGAGGGAGCGAGAGAAAGAGCGAGCGAGAGAAAGAGCGAGCGAGAGACAGAGCGAGCGAGAGACAGAGCGAGCGAGAGACAGAGCGAGCGAGAGACAGAGCGAGCGAGAGACAGAGCGAGCGAGAGAAAGAGGGAGCGAGAGAAAGAGGGAGCGAGAGAAAGAGGGAGCGAGAGAAAGAGGGAGCGAGAGAAAGAGGGAGCGAGAGAAAGAGGGAGCGAGAGAGAGGGAGCGAGAGAAAGAGGGAGCGAGAGAAAGAGGGAGCGAGAGAAAGAGGGAGCGAGAGAAAGAGGGAGAGAGAGAAAGAGCGAGAGAAAGAGGGAGCGAGAGAAAGAGCGAGCGAGAGAAAGAGCGAGCGAGAGACAGAGCGAGCGAGAGAGCGAGCGAGAGACAGAGCGAGCGAGAGACAGAGCGAGCGAGAGAAAGAGCGAGCGAGAGAAAGAGCGAGCGAGAGAAAGAGCGAGCGAGAGAAAGAGCGCGAGAGAGAGAAAGAGCGAGAGAGAGAAAGAGCGAGAGAGATAAAGAGCGGGAGAGAGAAAGAGCGAGTGAGAGAAAGAGCGAGAGAGATAGAGCGAGAGAGAGATAGAGCGAGAGAGAGAAAGAGGGAGCGAGAGAAAGAGGGAGCGAGAGAAAGAGGGAGAGAGAGAAAGAGCGAGCGAGAGAAAGAGGGAGCGAGAGAAAGAGCGAGCGAGAGAAAGAGCGAGCGAGAGACAGAGCGAGCGAGAGACAGAGCGAGCGAGAGACAGAGCGAGCGAGAGAAAGAGGGAGCGAGAGAAAGAGGGAGCGAGAGAAAGAGGGAGCGAGAGAAAGAGGGAGAGAGAGAAAGAGGGAGCGAGAGAAAGA
This sequence comes from Mustelus asterias, assembly GCF_964213995.1. NCBI lineage: Eukaryota > Metazoa > Chordata > Chondrichthyes > Carcharhiniformes > Triakidae > Mustelus > Mustelus asterias. Next base: position 6,000 of record NW_027594825.1, on the reverse strand, counting down.
GGGAGCGAGAGAAAGAGGGAGCGAGAGAAAGAGGGAGCGAGAGAAAGAGGGAGCGAGAGAAAGAGGGAGCGAGAGAAAGAGGGAGCGAGAGAAAGAGGGAGCGAGAGAAAGAGGGAGCGAGAGAAAGAGGGAGCGAGAGAAAGGGAGCGAGAGAAAGAGGGAGCGAGAGAAAGAGGGAGCGAGAGAAAGAGCGAGCGAGAGACAGAGCGAGCGAGAGACAGAGCGAGCGAGAGACAGAGCGAGCGAGAGACAGCGAGCGAGCGAGAGACAGAGCGAGCGAGAGACAGAGCGAGCGAGAGACAGAGCGAGCGAGAGACAGAGCGAGCGAGCGAAAGAGCGAGCGAGAGAAAGAGCGAGCGAGAGAAAGAGCGAGCGAGAGAAAGAGCGAGCGAGAGACAGCGAGCGAGAGACAGAGCGAGCGAGAGACAGAGCGAGCGAGCGAAAGAGCGAGCGAGAGAAAGAGCGAGCGAGAGACAGAGCGAGCGAGAGACAGAGCGAGCGAGAGACAGAGCGAGCGAGAGAAAGAGCGAGCGAGAGACAGAGCGAGCGAGAGACAGAGCGAGCGAGAGAGACAGAGCGAGCGAGAGACAGAGCGAGCGAGAGAAAGAGGGAGAGAGAGAAAGAGGGAGAGAGAGAAAGAGCGAGCGAGAGAAAGAGGGAGCGAGAGAAAGAGGGAGAGAGAGAAAGAGGGAGAGAGAGAAAGAGGGAGAGAGAGAAAGAGCGAGAGAGAGAAAGAGGGAGAGAGGGAGAGAGGGAGAGAGCGAGCGAAAGAGCGAGAGAAAGAGCGAGAGAAAGAGCGAGAGAAAGAGCGAGAGAAAGAGCGAGAGAAAGAGCGAGAGAAAGAGCGAGAGAAAGAGCGAGAGAAAGAGCGAGAGAAAGAGCGAGAGAAAGAGCGAGAGAAAGCGCGAGAGAAAGCGCGAGAGGGAAAGAGCGGGCGAGAGAGAGCGAGAGAGAGAAAAAGAGCGAGCGAGAGAGAGAGCGAGAGGGAAAGAGCGAGCGA
>NW_027594824.1:0-12152 GCF_964213995.1 Mustelus asterias | reverse complement strand
CCTCCCTGCCAGGTTTTCGAGGCGGAGCAGTTTGGATGTCCACAGCGGGCTCAGCGGATGAACACGGCCTTCACCCCGGGCGCCTTCCTGCACCAGCGGAACGGAAACGCTGCCCGCTCGCTGCCCTCGCTCACCAATGACCTCAATCTCTGGGCCTCGCTGCACACCAGCTTCGCTTGGTGAGGCTGATAGGGAGGGGGGTGGGGAGAGCGTGAGGGGGTGTCAGGCCGGAGCCTCGGCACTGTGCAGGCCTGGATACGGCCTGTCTGAGGAGATGGGCTTGGCCGTGGGGCCTATGCCTGAGGCTGCTGTCCAGGCCTGGATGTGGGAATGGGCCGGGCTGTGGGCCTGAGGCCTGCGTGGGCTTCAGCACCTTGGCCTCCTCAGAGGCCTGGGACTAAATTTAACCCCTGCCACTAACTGTCTCCCGCAGGTTGCTGAAAGCCTGCGGCAGCCGACTGACAGAGAAGCTTCTAGAAGGTGCACCGACCGAGGACACCCTGGTACAGATGGAGAAACAGGCAGGTGAGAGACAGCACAGACCCCGCATCAAACCCCACCTCACCCCCATCCCGAGGGAGCGCTGCAGTGTCGGAGGGAGATGTATATACTCCAGGGTCGGTGATTTTCAGACGAATTCACTCAAAATAAAACGACTTGTCCGCGCCTGACGTGGTTGTTCTGGGATCTTTCTGTGCATGGTGAGGCTGTCATTAATGGGCACGGTGGGTAACAGTGAGAAGATGAGCAGAAAATCAACAAACTGAACTTGTTCAGCAACATCCTGTGATTAACTATAATCTGCCTCTCTCTCTTTCTCTCTCCCCCCTCTCTTTCTCACCCACCCCCCCCCCCCCCCCCCGGCCCCCACCCCCGTACAGAGCTGGAGGAGGAGTCTCTGGGTTGGGACAACTCGGAGAGTGTGGAGCGGCCCCGACGGGGAGTGGAGGGCGCTGCGGGGGGGCGCGATGCGGGACCAGGAACACTGGATCCGTCCACGCCCTCGGAGGGAGGGTGGGGGGCAGAGCAGACCCTGAACCCCGGGCAGACACCCACCTTCCGATCGCTGCGGCACATGAGGCAGGTGCGTAAGGGGCAGGGGGGAGGGCGGGTAAGGCGGGGGGGAGAGGGTGGGTAAGGCGGGGGGGAGAGGGTGGGTAAGGCGGGGGAGAGGGTGGGTAAGGCGGGGGGAGAGGGTGGGTAAGGCGGGGGGAGGGTGGGTAAGGCGGGGGGGGGAGGGTGGGTAAGGCGGGGGGGGGGAGAGTGGGTAAGGCGGGGGGGGGGAGTGTGGGTAAGGCGGGGGGGAGTGTGGGTAAGGCGGGGGGGAGAGGGTGGGTAAGGCGGGGGGGAGAGGGTGGGTAAGGCGGGGGGGAGAGGGTGGGTAAGGCGGGGGGGAGAGGGTGGGTAAGGCGGGGGGGAGAGGGTGGGTAAGGCGGGGGGGAGAGGGTGGGTAAGGCGGGGGGAGAGGGTGGGTAAGGCGGGGGGGAGAGGGTGGGTAAGGCGGGGGGGGAGGGTGGGTAAGGCGGGGGGGAGAGGGTGGGTAAGGCGGGGGGGAGAGGGTGGGTAAGGCGGGGGGGGAGGGTGGGTAAGGCGGGGGGGGAGGGTGGGTAAGGCGGGGGGGAGAGGGTGGGTAAGGCGGGGGGGGAGGGTGGGTAAGGCGGGGGGGGAGGGTGGGTAAGGCGGGGGGGGGAGGGTGGGTAAGGCGGGGGGGAGAGGGTGGGTAAGGCGGGGGGGAGAGGGGTGGGTAAGGCGGGGGGGAGGGTGGGTAAGGCGGGGGGGAGAGGGTGGGTAAGGCGGGGGGGGAGGGTGGGTAAGGCGGGGGGGAGGGTGGGTAAGGCGGGGGGGAGAGGGTGGGTAAGGCGGAGGGGTGTTGGGTGGGTAAGGCGGGGGGGAGAGGGTGGGTAAGGCGGGGGGGGAGAGGGTGGGTAAGGCGGGGGGGAGAGGGTGGGTAAGGCGGGGGGGGAGAGGATGGGTAAGGCGGGGGGGAGAGGGTGGGTAAGGCGGGGGGGGAGAGGGTGGGTAAGGCGGGGGGGAGAGGGTGGGTAAGGCGGGGGGGAGAGGGTGGGTAAGGCGGGGGGGGGGGGGTGGGGTGGGTGGGTAAGGCGGGGTTTGAGGGGAAGGTAAGCCGGAGGGGGGGAGGGTGGATTCTTGACCTCGCGAGGAAACGGGTTCTCCTGGCGGGGAGGGGAGGGTGGGGGGAAGTGAAGCAGGGGTGAAGATATCCAACTCCGCATTGGAGACAGCGAACTTTCACCGCGGCGGAACGGGGGACGCGGCGGAACGGGGGACGCGACGGATGTTGCTGCTGCTTTCTGGATTTCCCTCCTTGGGACAAACACAAGAATTCCAAATTTCTGAGGATCAAAGCAACCTGAACAACAGGATTTCTGATTGGCTGTGGTGTTGCCATGGAGATTGCAACCAGAAACTTTCAGCTCCCCAAGCTCCCTCGCAATTCACTGAGAGTCAGAGAGCATCGAGATTTACAGCATGGAAACAGGCCATTCGGCCCAACTTGTCCATGCCGCCCTGTTTTTAAACCCTAAGATAATCCCAATTGCCCGCATTTGGCCCATATCCCTCTATACCCATCATACCCATGTGACTATCTAAACGTATTGTCCCCGCCTCTACTACTACCTCTGGCAGCTTGTTCCAGACACTCACCACCCTCTGTGTGAAAAAATTGCCCCTCTGGACATGTTTGTATCTCTCCCCTCTCACCTTAAACCTATGCCCTCTAGTTTTAGACTCCCCTATCTTTGGGAAGCGATATTGACTATCTCGCAGATCAATGCCCCTCATTATTTTATAGACCTCTATAAGATCACCCCTCAGCCTCCTACGCTCCAGAGAAAAATGTCCCAGTCTATCCAGCCTCTCCTTATAACTCAATCCATCAAGTCCCGGGAGCATCCTAGTAAATCTTTTCTTACTCTGTCTAGTTTAATAATATCCTTTCTATAATAGGGTGACCAGAACTGTACACAGTATTCCAAGTGTGGCCTCACCAATGTCTTGTACAACTTCAACAAGATGTCCCAACTCCTGTATTCAATGTTCTGACCAATGAAACCAAGCATGTTGAATGCCTTCTTCACCACTCTGTCCACCTGTGACTCCACTTTCAAGGAGCTATGAACATGTACTCCTAGGTCTCTTTGTTCTGTAACTCTCCCCAACGCCCGACCATTAACTGAGTAAGTCCTGCCCTGTTCAATCTACCAAAATGCATCACCTCGCATTTGTCTAAATTAAACTCCATCTGCCATTCATCAGCCCACTGCCCAATTGATCAAGATCCCTTTGCAATCGGAGATAACTTTCTTCACTGTCCACTATGCCACTAATCTTGGTGTCATCTGCAAACTTACTAACCATGCCTCCTATATTCTCATCCAAATCATTAATACAAGTAACAGTGGACCCAGCACTGATCCCTGAGGCACACCGCTGGTCACAGGCCTCCAGTTTGAAAAACAATCCTCTACAACCACCCTCTGGCTTCTGTCATCAACTCCAGGTTAAGGTCCAACAGGTTTATTTGGTAGCAAAAGCCACTCGCTTTCGGAGCGTTGCTCCTTCGTCAGGTAAGTGGGAGTTTTGTTCACAAACAGGGCATATAAGGACACAAACTCAATTTACAAAATAATGGTTGGAATGCGAGTCTTTACAGGTAATCAAGTCTTAAAGGTGCAGACAATGTGAGTGGAGAGAGGGTTAAGCACAGGTTAAAGAGATGTGTATTGTCTCCAGACAGGACAGTTAGTGAGATTTTGCAAGTCCAGGCAAGTTGTGGGGGTTACAGATAGTGTGACATGAACCCAAGATCCCGGTTGAGGCCGTCCTCATGTGTGTGGAACTTGGCTATCAGTCTCTGTTCAGCGACTCTGCGTTGTCGTGTGTCGTGAAGGCCGCCTTGGAGAACGCTTACCCGAAGATCAGAGGCCGAATGCCCGTGACCGCTGAAGTGTTCCCCAACAGGAAGAGAACACTCCTGCCTGGTGATTGTCGAGTAGTGTTCATTCATCCGTTGTCGTAGCGTCTGCATGGTCTCCCCAATGTACCATACCTCGGGACATCCTTTCCTGCAGTGTATCAGGTAGACAACGTTGGCCGAGTTGCAAGAGTAGGTACCGTGTACCTGGTGGATGGTGTTCTCACCTGAGATGATGGCATCTGTGTCGATGATCCGGCACGTCTTGCAGAGGTTGCTGTGGCAGGGTTGTGTGGTGTCGTGGTCACTGTTCTCCTGAAGGCTGGGTAGTTTGCTGCGGACAATGGCCTGTTTGAGGTTGTGCGGTTGTTTGAAGGCAAGAAGTGTGGGTGTGGGGATGGCATTGGCGAGATGTTCGCCTTCATCAATGACATGTTGAAGGCTCCGGAGAAGATGTCGTAGCTTCTCCGCTCCGGGGAAGTACTGGACGACGAAGGGTACTCTGTCCACTGTGTCCCGTGTTTGTCTTCCGAGGAGGTCGGTGCGGTTTTTCGCTGTGGCGCGTCGGAACTGTTGATCAATGAGTCGAGCGCCATATCCTGTTCTTATGAGGGCATCTTTCAGCGTCTGGAGGTGTCTGTTGCGATCCTCCTCATCCGAGCAGATCCTGTGTATTCGGAGGGCTTGTCCGTAGGGGATGGCTTCTTTTATGTGTTTAGGTTGGAAGCTGGAGAAGTGGAGCATCGTGAGGTTATCCATGGGCTTGCGGTACAGTGAGGTGCTGAGGTGACCGTCCTTAATGGAGATGCGTGTGTCCAAGAATGCAACCGATTCCGGAGAGTAGTCCATGGTGAGTCTGATGGTGGGATGGAACTTGTTGACGTCATCATATAGTTGTTTCAGTGATTGCTCACCATGAGTCCAAAGGAAGAAAATATCATCGATGTATCTAGTATTTAGCATCGGTTGAAGGTCCTGTGCGGTGAAGAAGTCTTGTTCGAACCTGTGCATGAAGATGTTGGCATATTGAGGTGTGAATTTTGTCCCCATGGCTGTTCCGAGTGTCTGGATGAAGAACTGGTTGTTGAAGGTGAAGATATTGTGGTCCAGGATGAAGCGGATGAATTGTAAAATTGCATCTGGAAACTGGCAGTTGTTGGCGCTGAGCACTGAGGCTGTTGCAGCAATGCCATCATCGTGGGGGATGCTGGTGTAGAGTGCCGAGACATCCATTGTGACGAGGAGTGCTCCTGGTTCAACTGCTCCATGTGTGCTGAGTTTCTGTAGGAAGTCCGTCGTGTCGTGACAAAAGCTGGGGGTTCTTTGTACAATGGGTTTCAGGATGCCCTCGACATAGCCGGAGAGTTCTCGCACAGGATCCCATTGCCCGATACGATGAGACGGTCGGGTGTGTTTGCCTTGCATATCTTTGGGAGGCAGTAGAGATCTCCAACGCAGGGAATACGTGGGATGAGAGCACGGAGGGTGCTCTGAAGGTCCGAATCAAAGGCCTTGATCAGTCTGTTGAGTTGACGGGTGTGTTCTTTGGTCGGATCTGTGGGTAACTGTCTGTAGTGTTCCTCGTTGTTGAGTTGTCGGTACACTTCTTTGCAGTAATCCGTTCTGTTCAGTATGACGATGGCCCCTCCTTTGTCTGCTGGTTTGATGACAATGTTGCGGTTGGTCTTGAGAGCGTGGATGGCGTTACGTTGTGTCTGGGTGAAGTTCGGTGCTGTCTTGTGAGTGCGGCTGATGAATCTGGTGTTGACGCACCTCCTGACGGCTTGGGCATACATGTCAAGTCGAGGACAGCGGCCTTCCGGAGGAGTCCAATTCGACTCTTTCCTCTTCGGATGCACTGCGGATCTCTCTGTCGCTGTTCCAGTTAATTGGCTGTCTCATTGTGTTCACTGTTGGCCTCTTGCGGTTTGTGAAAGAACTCCCGCAGCCTCATTCGCCTGATGAATTCCTCTGAGTCTGCTCCGAGACTGATGGGGTCTATTTTGGTGGTGGGGCAGTAATTGAGCCCTCGGCTGAGAACTTCACTGAAACAACTATATGATGACATCAACAAGTTCCATCCCACCATCAGACTCAACATAGACTACTCTCCGGAATCGGTTGCATTCTTGGACACACGCATCTCCATTAAGGACGGTCACCTCAGCACCTCACTGTACCGCAAGCCCATGGATAACCTCACGATGCTCCACTTCTCCAGCTTCCAACCTAAACACGTTAAAGAAGCCATCCCCTACGGACAAGCCCTCTGTACGCACAGGATCTGCTCGGATGAGGAGGATCGCAAACAGACACCTCCAGACGCTGAAAGATGCCCTCATAAGAACAGGATACGGCGCTCGACTCATCGATCGACAGTTCCAACGCGCCACAGCGAAAAACCGCTCCGACCTCCTCAGAAGACAAACACGGGACACAGTGGACAGAGTACCCTTTGTTGTCCAGTACTTCCCCGGAGCGGAGAAGCTACGACATCTTCTCCGGAACCTTCAACATATCATTGGAGAAGACGAACATCTCACCAAGGCCATCCCCACACCCCCACTTCTTGCCTCCAAACAACCGCACAACATCAACAGACCATTGTCCGCAGCAAACTACCCAGCCTTCAGGAGAACAGTGACCACAACACCACACAACCCTGCCACAGCAACCTCTGCAAGACGTGCCGGATCATTGACACGGATGCCATCATCTCACGTGAGAACACCATCCACCAGGTACACGGTACCTACTCTTGCAACTCGGCCAACGTTGTCTCCCTGATACGCTGCAGGAAAGGATGTCCCGAGGCATGGTACATTGGGGAAACCATGCAGACGCTGTGACAACGGATGAATGAACACCGCTCGACAATCACCAGGCAAGACTGTTCTCTTCCTGTTGGGGAACACTTCAGCGGTCACGGGCATTCGGCCTCTGATCTTCGGGTAAGCGTTCTCCAAGGCGGCCTTCGCGACACACGACAACGCAGTCACTGAGCAGAGACTGATAGCCAAGTTCCGCACACATGAGGACGGCCTAAACCGGGATCTTGGGTTCATGTCACACTATCTGTAACCCCCACGACTTGCCTGGGCTTGCAAAATCTCACTAACTGTGCTGTCTGGAGACAATACACATCTCTTTAACCTGTGCTTAACACTCTCTCCACTCACATTGTCTGCACCTTTAAGACTTGATTACCTGTAAAGACTCGCATTCCAACCATTATTTTGTAAATTGAGTTTGTGTCTTTATATGCCCTGTTTGTGAACAGAACACCCACTTACCTGACGAAGGAGCAGCGCTCCGAAAGCTAGTGGCTTTTGCTCCCAAATAAACCGGTTGGACTTTGACCTGGTGTTGTGAGACTTCTTACTATGTTCACCCCAATCCAACGCTGACATCTCCACATCATTCTGTCATCAAGCCAATTTTGTATCCATTTGGCTACTTCATCCTGGATCCTGTGAGATTTAACCTTATACAACAACCGACCATGCAGTACCTTGTCAAAGGCCTTGCTAAAGTCCTTACAAAATACAAAAACATTAAAAATAGATCAGTGCCTGGACAGATCCCTCTTGTTTGCAGAGGACATTTGAGTTCCTGTTCATTCCAGGTATCAATCCCATAAACATCCTCGGAAGCTCCTCCCAGTAACATCATTCCATGAATAAAGGGACCAAAACTGCCCACAGTATTTGAGACGTGGTGCCAGCAATGCGCTGTGTCACTGAGAAATAACACCCTTACTCTGACGTTCATTTCCTCTTGTACAATAGGATAATATCCCACCCGTCTTTTGATTACTTGCTGAACTTGTATACTGATCTTTTGGGATTCACTTCGATCGCACTGGGATTGGATTTGATTTATTATTGTCACATGTATTAACATACAGTGAAAAGCATTGTTTCTTGCGCGCTGTACAGACAAAGCATACTGTTCATAGAGAAGGAAATGAGAGAGTGCAGAATGTAGTGTTACAGTCATAGCTCGGGTGCAGAGAAAGATCAACTGAATGCAAGGTAGGTCCATTCAAAAGTCTGACAGCAGCAGGGAAGAAGCTGTTTTTGAGTCAGTCGGTACGTGACCTCAGACTTTTGTATCTTTTTCCCGATGGAAGAAGGTGGAAGAGAGAATGTCCGGGGTGCGTGGGGTCCTTAATTATGCTGGCTGCACGGTAGCACAGTGGTTAGCACTGCTGCTTCACAGCTCCAGGATCCCGGGTTCGATTCTCGGCTCGGGTCACTGTCTGTGTGGAGTTTGCACATTCTCCTCGTGTCTGCGTGGGTTTCCTCCGGGTGCTCCGGTTTCCTCCCACAGTCCAAAGATGTGCAGGTTAGGTTGATTGGCCAGGTTAAAAATTGCCCCTTAGAGTCCTGGGATGCGTAGGTTAGAGGGATTAGCGGGTAAATATGTGGGGATAGGTAGGGCCTGGGTGGGATTGTGGTCGGTGCAGACTCGATGGGCCGAATGGCCTCCTTCTGCACTGTAGGGTTTCTATGATTCTATGCTTTCCCGAGGCAGTGGGAAGTGTAGACAGTGTCAATGGATGGGAGGCTGGTTTGCATGATGGATTGGGCTACATTCACGACCCTCTGTAGTTTCTTGCGGTCTTGGGCAGAGCAGGAGCCATACCAAGCTGTGATGCATCTGGAAAGAATGCTTTCTGTCGTGCATCTGTACAAGTTGGTGAGAGTTGTAGAGCAATTCTGTCTTTAAGAAATATTCTGCTGCTTATTCTTCCTGCCAAAGTGGACAGCTTCACATTTTCCCACATGTGATTCCATCTGTGAACTTGTTACCTGCTCATTAATCTGTGTATATCACAGTGCAGCCTCTCTCTCTCTCTCTCTGTCCTCCACACATTCTACTTTCCCATCTCAAAGAACAATACAGCACAGGAACAGGCCCTTTGGCCCTCCAAGCCTGCGCCGCTCATGTGCCCAACTTGACCATTCATTTGTATCCCTCTATTCCCAGTCTGTTCATGTGGCTATCTAGATAAGTCTTAAACGATCCCAGCGTGTCCGCCTCAATCACCTTGCTTGGGAGTGCATTCCAGGTTCCCACCACCCTCTGTGTAAATACGTCCCCCTGACATCTGTGTTGAACCTTGCCCCCCCTCACCTTGAACCCGTGACCCCTTGTGTTTGTCACCTCCGACCTGGGAAAAAGCTTCCCACTGTTCACCCTATCTATGCCCTTCATAATTTTATACACCTCTATTGGGTCGCCCCTCATCCTTCGTCTTTCCAGGGAGAACAACCCCAGTTTACCCAACCTCTCCTCATAGCTAAGACCCTCCATAACCCAGGCAACATCCTGGTAAACCTTTTCTGTACTCTCTCTAAAGCCTCCACGTCCTTCTGGTAGTGTGGTGACCAGAACTGGGACGCAGTATTCCAAATGTGGCCGTACCATCGTTCTATACAGCTGCAACATCATATGCCAACTTTTATACTCTATGCCCCGTCCAATAAAGGCAAGCATGCCATATGCCTTCTTGACCACCCCTCGCCGCCTGTGCTGCCACCTTTAAGGATCTGTACTTGTACACCCAGTGTACACACCTCTGTGTGTCTATACTCCTGATGGTTCTGCCATTTATTGTATAGCTCCCCCTTACATTAGATCTACTGAAATGCATCACTTCGCATTTATCTGGATTAAATTCCATCTGCCATTTCTCTGCCTAATGTTCCAGCCTATCTATAATCCTGCTGTATTCTCTGACAATGTTCATCACTATCCGCAACTCCAGCAATCTTTGTGTCATCCGCAAACTTACTGATCACACCAGCTACATCTTCCTCCAAATCATTTATATATATCACAAACAGCAGAGGTCCCAGTACAGAGCCCTGCGGAACACCGCTAGTCACAGACCCCTCCACTGTTACTCTCTGTCTTCTATGGCTAAGCCAGTTCTCCACCCATCTAGCGAGCTCACCTTTTATCCCGTGAGATTTAACCTTTTGCACCAGCCTGCCATGAGGGACCTTATCAAACGCTTTACTAAAATCCATATAGACGACATCCACGGCCCTTCCCTCGTCAATCGTTTTTGTCACCTCCTCAAAAAACTCAACCAAATTTGTGAGGCATGACCTCCCTCGTACAAAACCGTGCTGTCTATCGCTAATGAGATTATTGCGTTCTGAACGCGCATATATCCTATCTCTAAGAATCTTCTCCAACAATTTCCCTACCACGGACGTCAAGCTCACCGGCCTATAATTACCCGGGTTATCCTTGCTAACCTTCTTAAATAAAGGGACCACATTTGCTATCCTCCAATCCTCTGGGACCTCACCTGTGTCCAGTGACGAGACAAAGATTTCTGTTAGAGGCCCAGCAATTTCATCTCTCATCTCCCTGAGGAGTCTAGGATAGATGCCATCTGGCCCTGGGGATTTGTCTGTCTTAATGTTTCCTAAAAAACCTAACACTTCCTCCCTTGTAATTGAGATTTTTTTGAACGGGTCAACACATCTCTCTAAGACACTACCAGTCAACATGTCCCTCTCCTTTGTGAATACTGATGCAAAGTATTCATTTAGGATCTCACCTACTTCCTTTGGTTCTAAGCATAATTCCCCTCCTTTGTCCCTGAGAGGTCCAATTCTTTCCTAACAACCCTCTTGTTCCTAATGTATGTATAAAATGCCTTAGGATTCTCCTTAATCCTGTCTGCCAAGGACATTTCGTGACCCCTTTTTGCCCTTCCAACTCCCTGTTTGAGTTCTTTTCTACTTTCTCTGTATTCCTCCAGTGCTCCATCTGTTTTTAGCTGCCTGGACCTCATGTATGCCTCTTTTTTCTTTTTGATTAGACCCACAATGTCACTGGTTATCCACGGCTCCCGAATCCTACCTTTCCTATCCTTCCTCTTTACAGGCACATGCCTGTCCTGCAGTCCTATCAACTGCTCCTTAAAAGACTCCCACATGCCAGATGTGGATTTACCCTCGAACAGCCTCTCCCAATCAACAGCCACCAAATCCTGCCTAATCCGGCTGTAGTTAGCCTTCCCCCAATTCAGCACCTTACCCTGAGGACAACACTCATCTTTTTCCATTACGATCCTAAAGTTTACAGAATTGTGGTCACTATTTGCCACATGTTCCCCTACTGCAACTTTGATGACCTGACCGGGCTCATTCCCCAGCACTAGGTCCAGTATGGCCCCCTCTCTAGTTGGACTGTCAACATATTGTTCCAAAGAACCTTCCTGTACGCATTTTATAAATTCTTCCCTGTCCAGGCCCCCAGCCCTAAGGGATTTCCAATCTATGTGAGGGAAATTAAAGTCCCCCACTACAACAACCCTATTTTTTCTGCACCTGTCCAGAATCTCCTTACATATCCGTTCCTCCACTTCCTGTGGGCTGTTGGGAGGCCTGTAGTACACCCCCAGCATAGTGACTGCACCTTTCCTGTTTCTGAGCTCCACCCACAGTAACTCGTTACCTGACCCTTCCATATTGTCCACCCTCTCTCCTGTCTCTGTCTCTCCCTCGGTCTCTGTCACAGGTCCTGGGAGCCGCTGCGTTTCGGGTCCTGGCCTGGCATGTGCTGATGGGGAACCAGGTGATTTGGAGAGGAGGTGTGCGGGAGTTGATCCAGTCGGCGATTGATGTCCTCACGGTGAGTGTGACACAGCCAGGATCCCGGCCTGTGTGTGTGTCTGTGTTTGAGTGGGGGCCCAATGAAGGGGAGGCGATTGAAGAGAGGCACTTGGTGTCCCGGTGGGATTGGGGCAGCGGGAGAACGATTGGAGAAAGGGGCAATGTGGGGTGATTAATGAGGAGGGTAAAGGTCGCAGGAAGCTGGGGGAGCGGGAATGGGGGCTCACTGAGCGGCAGCGCAGACTCACCTTGTCCCCAGAGGGGTTTGTCAGCGGGAAGCTGGTGGGGGAGTGGGGAGGGGGGGAGGAGTGGGGGAGGGAGGGAGGAGTGGGGGGGGAGTGGGGGGGGAGTGGAGGGGGGAGTGGAGGGGGGAGAGGTGGGGGAGGTGTGGGGTGGGGGTGGGGGGGAGGTGGGGGAGGGGGGGTGGGGGAGCGATGGGTGGGATTGTTACCCGTTTCGGTGTTCTGGAATCAGCTAATTCCTGCTCTCTCTCCCCCCTTCGCCCACCCATCCACCCCCCATCCTCTCCCCCCCCCCCCCATCCTCTCTCCCCCCCCATCCTCTCTCCCCCCCAT
>NW_027594823.1:0-12173 GCF_964213995.1 Mustelus asterias | reverse complement strand
GGGGAGGGGGCAGGGTGGGCGTTACAGATAATGTGACATGAACCCAAGATTCTGCAGAATCGCTGAGCAGGAACTAATAGCCAAGTTCTGCACACATGAGGATGGCCTCAACCGGGATCTTGGACTCCCACTCACCTGATGAAGGAGCAACACTCCAAAAGCTTGTGGCTTGTGTTACCAAATAAACCTGTTGGACTTTAACCCGGTGTTGTGAGACCTCTTACTGTGCTTACCCCAGTCCAACGTCGGCACCTCCACATCTTTTGTGGGAACCATGAAGTGGATTCAATTTGAGCTTGGTTTTTGTTGCAAGCAAGGAGATGGATTTGGGTCTGCCCGGTCCACTCTGAGCATTTGCAACTTTAAGGATTGAGTAAAAATTAAAAATTGCACGAAAAAAGGTCCAGCCCGTGTATTAATGCACTTTTGGCAGCAAAGATTCAAATTCAGATTCTTAACCAGAGCTCAGGATTGTGCCTTGCTGGGCGGAACATTTGCCCGGGTCCGCGGGGTTCCAGGGCGGGGAGGGAGTAGATGGTGACGCGCTGCCCGTTGAGAGTGGGGGTCGGTGAAATCCACCCGCCAGAGTTTTGACTGGTTGACGGGACGGGAGGAGGCTGCAGCATGAGCGAGTCGGACGTGGAGCCGCTGGCTCGCGGTGGTTACCGCTGTGCCTTGTGCGATGTCCGCCTCCCGAACAGTGAGTGGAGGAACTTTTCAAAGCCGAGCGCCGAGGCCATCGCGGCGGGAACGGAATCCGCTCCCCGAGCGCCTAAATCCAGCAGAGCCTTTGCTGCTGCAGGCGGAGGGAAGGCCGCCTTGTTGCTGCAGCCGGACTGCCCGCCTTTATTTTGGGCATCAGCCTGTTCAGATCATAGAATCCCGACAGTACAGAAGGAGGCCATTCAGCCCATCGAGCCTGCACTGATCACAATCCCACCCAGACCCTATCCCCATAACCCCACATATTTACCCTGCAAATCTCCTTGACACTAACAGTCAATTTAGCATAGCCAGTCAGCCTAACCTGCACATCTTACACCTTGGCGGGCCTTGTTGCCACCATGCGGCGGAGGTCCCCAGTGGAGGTCCCTCTACGGAGGGATCTCCCCCAATTATCTTGGGGACCTGGGGTGGAGAGTGATCCATGCAGCAGTTCCGTACAACCGTAGGTTACGCGGGCTCCCAAGATTGCCCCTTCTGTGGCCTTGTGGAGTCCGTGGACCATGTCTATGTTTTGTATTTTAGGTTGCACTCCCTTTTTGTTTTCCTGAAGAACCTTTTACTGATGTTTTGTTTGCACTTCAGTCCCATGTTCCTGATCTACGGGCACCTGGTGCGGAGAGGGGTGGGTTGGGATGGCGACCTCCTCGTGAACCTACTCCTGGGCCTGGCGAAACTCGCCATTAACAGGTCCAGGCAGCGGGCGATCGATGGGTTCGTCCATCCTGACTGTCTGCCCCTCTACCGCAGCTACGTTCGTGACCAGGTGTCCCTGGAGAGGGAGCATGCGGTGTCCACGGGCACAGTTGACGCTTTCCGCATCCGTTGGGCACCGCAGGAGCTGGGGTGCATTATAGATCCCGATAATCACATTTTGATTTGATGTTTTAAGTTTCCTTTGTACTTCTGTTCTGTTCGGGTTGCTCCCCCTCCTTTTGGGGAGCTGCCCCTTTTACTTTATCCCTGAGTTAATTTGAGTTGGTTTATTTGGTTTGCCCTAAAAGAGGCCAAACCTGCACATCTTTGGACTGTGTGAGGAAGTCATGATGTGGAGATGCCGGCGTTGGACTGGGGTAAACACAGTAAGAAGTTTTAACAGCCGGCTTTTGCTACCAAATAAACCTGTTGGACTTTAACCTGGTGTTGTTAAACTTCTGACTGTGAGGAAACCAGAGCACCTGGAGGAAACCCATGCAGACACGGGGGGAACATGCAAACTCTACACAGACAGTGATCCAAGGCTGGAATCGAACCCGGGTCCCTGGCGTTGTGAGGCAGCAGTGCTAACTGCTGTGCCACCGTGCTGATCGTGGTGCCTGATTTTGTAAGAAATGAGGAGGAAGCACTGGAAATAGCCAACAAGTCAGGCAGCACCTGTGTGAAGACAGAAACTTGGTTAGTGCAGGAGATTTTATTTTCTGGTCCTGCTGCAGTGAGTCATTGACTTCGGCAGGACTGGAAGATCCCAGCTGTAACCTTTTGGGTCAGTCAGATCTGTCCTCACCCAAGGGCGTTGAGGCAAAAGTTTTTCTGCTAGTTTGCTAGTTGGAGTTTTGTTGTGTAAGTGGTAGAAGAGGGTGAACTTCAAGTCTTGCCCACCCCCCCGGAGGCAGCTGTCCATATAAATCGGCAGCTGCCTCCACTTGTGTGATTTTGGTGACATAGACGTGCAAAACACAGTGTTTGCAGGTTAGACCTGGTAGGAGCAGGTCCGAACTTTGAGGACTCCTTTGGAAAGGTGAGGCACCCTTTTGGACAGGTGCCAAAAGGACACATTTGGGTGAGGTAACTTGCTCTTTGGAATTGTTAAAAGTAGGCACAAATGTGCGTTTAAAAAGTGATAAACTCATTTAATTTCAAGCTCGTTGGAACTGGAAAAATGAACTGTCAAAGGCAACTGTTAAGCTGTCAAGGCATTTAATCATCTAGTCTTTTACATCTTTGAAAAAATGTTTGGAGTGTTTGAAATAAAAATAATTGCATGCCATTTCATCTGTTGGCAAATGCCTGAGGGTTGCCATTAGTGCTGCATGACTGATTTCACAGCCTTCCATTATCTCAGTAGGGTGTCTGCCATTTTTTGTTTGTTTCACAGCTCCAAGTGATTATACTCTTTGAAGCGGGGCTATGAATTCCACTGTTTGTTTTTATAAGGGATCATGAATTGAAGGAATGAAAATGCAGTGAATAGATTTTTGAGTCCTTTTTTAAAAAAAGGTTTGCAGCAGACACTTTTTTAATCTCAGCATGACCCCTGAGGTTTGACCATAGTGGATTCTGAGTGAGTTGACATGGTAGGTGTAGGACAAAGGGAGGTGGATGTGGGAGTGGGGGGGGGGCATCAGTTGGCACTAAGTTAAAGTGTCATGGGACTGGGTGGGGATCCTGACTTAGCATGGAGGGTATGTGAAGCCTTTGGAAGGTGGGCCAAAGAGCATGGGTTGGTATGGAGGGTATGACAGACAATGGGAGTCGGTGTGGGACATGGGTTGGCAAGGATGTGAGGCGGGGAGGGGAGTGCATGAGGGGTGAGGGCTGTTTCATTTTTCACTCTTTAGAACCTCAACACAGTGCTGGAGCGCCAGGGCAGACTTTCTGCCCCAGCCCCATTCGGCACCCAGAGGTCTCTGCACTCGTTCCAAGTCGACTGATCTGACTCCCAGAAAACCCTACCACCCTGGAATGAAAATCCCAACTTCCGGAGCACGGTCTCCTGGGTCAGGTTTGCGGAGCCGGGAAGTGTCTTGGCTTTGAGCTCCCGACCCAGGAGCGAAAATCCAGGCTTCAGTTTCGCTCTCCACAAATGCTGCCTGACCTGCTGTGTGTTTTCAGCATTTTCTGTAATTACTTCAATTCACAGCATTCCCAGTATTTTGCTTCTGTATCCACAGCAGGGTCATTAATATATATCAAAAAGAGCAGTGGTCCCAACCCATCCCTGGCAGTGGCACCACGGCATGTTTTTCTTGTTTTAAAACTGATTGTACACCAGTACTCCAAGCTTTCTGTTCCGAAGCTAATATTGATTCAGTGCTGCTCCTGCCCCCTTAATCACATCAGCTTCAATTTTGATAAGTCTATTATGTGGTACTTTGCGCACATGAACTTTCAAAAGGCATTTGACAATCAACCCACTCTACCCTCAACAACCATCTCTCTTCATAGTTTCACCGATATGATTTGCCTTTAAATCCATGCTGGCTGTCATTTATTAACCCAAGTGTTTCCAAGTCAGCATTGATTATTTTTGTGACTAGCATCTCCCAGGTTGCTCCACCTACTGATGTTCAGAACGCTGGCCTGTGGTCAATAAGTGTGTCCCTGTTTTGAACAGGAATGTAACATTGGCAACCCTCTAGTCCTCCCATACCCGAGGAGGATTGATAGATTGACAAAAGTCCATACGTGGTCCAGGAGACTTTTCCACTTCAAGCAATACCAACCTCTTAAGTAACTTTATTTTTTTCCTATCTTGTACCTCTGCGACCTTCACCATTTCTGTGACGTTGGCAACATCCTTGTCTATAGTGAAAACCTTTTGTTTGACAAACGCAAAATAATGTGGTTGACAGGGCCCTCAACTGCGTCCAACTCATCCCCCCCGGGCCACTGCTCTCACCCCCTCCGAGAACCAGGATAGGGTCCCCCTTGTCCTCTCTTTTCACTCCACCAGTCTCTGCATTCAAACCATCATCCTCTGTCATTTCCACCAACTCAAGCATGATGCCACAACTCAACACGCCGCACCCCCCCCCCCCCCCCCCCCCCCCCCCCCCACCACACCGGTGAGCATTCCACAAGGACCATTCTCTCACCCCCTGCCCACGGCACCTTCCCATGCAATCGTAGAAGATGCAACACCTGCCCTTTCACCTCCTTCCTGCTCACTGTCCAAGGCCCTAAACACCTCTCACCTGCACCTCCTTCAGTCTGGTTTATTGCATTCGCTGTTCCCGATGTAAACTACTGAACATCGGAGAGACCAAACGCAGACTGGGTGACCGCAGTGCTGAACACCTTCGGTCCGTCCGCAAGCGGGACCCAGAGCTTCCTGTCGCTTGCCACGTCAACACACCACCCTGCTCCCTTGCCCATCCTTGGCTTTTTGCAATGTTCTGGTGAACTCCAAAGCAAACTGGAGGAACGGCACCTCATCTTCTGATTAGACACTTCACAGCCTTCCGGACTGAACATTGAGTTCAACAACTTCAGAGCATGAACTCTCCCCTCCACCTTCACCCCATTTCTATTTATTTTATTTCATTTGATCTCATTCTCCATTTAATCGCTCTCCTTTCTATCTCCCCACCCCTCCTCCCCCCCTTCATGCCAAATGCCACATTCCAAGGCAGTCCTTTACCAAGCTGTACCTTTGTTTTGCCATTAACACATTCTAATCAATTAATAGATACTTTCAGCACCATCTCAGCCTTTTGCATGCTCGTTTACATTCCCTTTGTCCAATTCCACCACCACCACCACCACCCCCCCCCCCCCGCCCCCCCCCGCAGAGTATAAATCTCTGCTGACTCTTTCCTTTCAGCTCTGACAAAGGGTCATCCAGACTCGAAATGTTGGCTCTACTCTGACTCCACAGATGCTGTGGAGATGCCGGCGTTGGACTGGGGTAAACACAGTAAGAAGTCTAACAACACCAGGTTAAAGTCCAACAGGTTTATTTGGTAGCAAAAGCCACTAGCTTTCGGAACAGGCTGTTCCTCCGTCAGGTGGGTGGGAGTTCTGATCACAAACAGGGCACAAAGACACAAACTCAATTTACATGAATAATGATTGGAATGTGAGTCATTACAGCTAATCAAATCTTAAAGGTACAGACAATGTGAGTGGAGGGAGCATTAAGCACAGGTTAAAGAGATGTGTATTGTCTCCAGACAGGACAGCTAGTGAGATTTTGCACATCCAGGCAGGTTGTAGGGGTTACAGATAGTGTGACATGAACCCAATATCCCGGTTGAGTCCGTCCTCATGTGTGCTGAACCTGGTTATCAGATGGCTAACTGATAGCCAGGTTCCGCAGACATGAGGACAGCCTCAACCGGGATATTGGGTCCACAGATGCTGTCAGACCTGCTGAGATTTTCCAGCATTTTTCTGTTTTTGTTCCCTTCCTTTGACTATCCTTTTACTATTTGCATGTTTACAGCAGACTTTAGTGTTTTCTTTTAAATTAAATCTTTTCTCAACTATTTCCTTTTTCAGTTTTCCTCTGGGTCTTCTGTATTCTGTTGATTATCTCACAGTTATAAACAGCCTGTTTCATTTCAACCTCTACATCTTTAGCCAGCCAGAGAGCTCTGGCTTTCGAACCATCTCCTCTTTGAAAACGTCCCTTTGCTGATTTACTCCCAGTTTTTATTTCCAATCCACCCAGGCCAAACCCTTTGCACCTCACTGAAGTTACAGCGAGCATCTTCACCTTTGATTGTTTCTCGTCTGTTTCAGTGATTCTGTGGAGAAAGATGCCGGTGCCTAATTGAAGGGCCAAATGGCCTGTTTCCCTGCAGTAATGTGGTACAGATTTTCATGTTTTATGAATAAAAACACTGCTTTGGGTGACTGCTAGCATCTGAATTCCAGAACCTCTGAAAAGCTTCTTCTGACAAGGCATCAATCAAAAAGGAGCCAAGCGCAAAAATAGATTTATTTACTTCAAATTTGTTTGAGGTGTACGCTGGCAAAGCAAGGTGGCTGCCCTCTTTTAATATGTCTTGACTTTTTATGCTTTTAGGTCCCACCTTAAATGATCACCTTAAAGGAAAGAAACATCAAAAACTTCTAAGTGTGAGAACTGCCAGGAAATCCCAGCAAGAGAAGAGCCTGTTTGTGAGTGGTTTTCACAAAGGCACATCCAATCTGGAGATCACTGATTACTTTCAGACCTTTGGCACAGTGACAAATGTGATAATGGACAAAGACAAAGTAAGTCAAATGCCAGATAAATTCACTCTGATCCTAAGTTAACTAGGAAGACTGGAACAGATTAAAGATTTGGAGACAGAATAGTGCATTGGAATTTTTGAAGTAAATTGCCAAGTGCCAATAACAGTGTCCTGCCACTAGAGTGAGCTCGAATTACATAATGCTATTAGAGGCTCAATGCATCTAATAGCAAACAGTGGAGGTCTAGTGATGCAACAGATAACGTCCCTGCCTCTGAACCGGAAGCTGAAGGTTTTTTTAAAGTTGAAGTTTATTTATTAGCCACAAGTAAGGCTTACATTAACACTGTAATGAAGTTACTGTGAAATTCCCCTAGTCGCCACACTCCGGCGCATGTTCGGCTCAATGCACCGAACCAGCACGTCTTTCAGACTGGGAGGAAATCGGAGCATCCGGAGGAACGTGCAGACTCCACACAGACAGTGCCCCAAGCCAGGAATTGAACCCGGATCCCTGGCGCTGTGAGTCAGCAGTGCTAACCACTGTGCCATCGTGCCGCCCCATCCCACTGCAGGACTTGATGGCCAAGTAAGGTGCGTTCATAACGCGCTCAAACAGGTTGAGTATCAACATGCAAGATCCTTTCAATACGCACACACATGTCAGGCGGTAAGAGTGGGAGAGATTCCTGATCAGCCATATGATGGAAAGAAAATTGAAGCCTTGACCATCACGATTCGTTGCTCTGGACTATATTATGCATGTAAAAGTGCATGCCATGCCATGACGCCATGGCAATGCAAACTTCTTGGGGACAGCTTGGCTCAGTTGAATGGATGGCTGGTGAGGGTTAGATAGGTGCCAACAGCAAGGGGCTTGATCCCCATTCCGCCTGGTGTGGTTTCACTTCCTCGCCCTTCCCATGGTGGTGGTCGCAGCGCTCTGGGTTGAACCTACCTTCAGGCAGAGAACTGAAGAAGAATAGCAAACACATCCAGAAATTACACTGAAATGCTCAATGCCTTGTTCAGGGCTGCAAATGAATCAAACTCATTACAGAGTCATAGAGGTTTATAGCATGGAAACAGGCCCTTCAGCCCAACTTGTCCAGGCCGCTCTTTTTTTTAAAACCCTAAGCTAGTCCCAATTGCCCGCATTTGGCCCATATCCCTCTATACCCATCGTACCCATGTAACTGTCTAAATGCTTTTTAAAAGACAAAATTGTACCCGCCTCTACTATTACCTTGTTCCAGACACTCAACACCCTCTGTGTGGAAAAAATTGCCTCTCTGCACCATTTTGTATCTCTCCCCTCTCACCTTAAACCTATGCCCTCTCGTTTTAGACTCCCCTACCTTTGGGAAACTGACTATCTAATTGGATGACTTGGCTATTGTTTGTATATTGAGAAACAGCATTGTTAGTTCCCAGCGTAGATTTGGTGAGTTAATAATGGTTACTAGTGGAATCAAAGCTCTTCCAGCCTCTGGTTACTCTTCTGTGAATCTCTTGCCTACCTATAGTTTAGAGCGATCAGTAAACAAAACTCGGTCTCTGATTCTCTGATGCTTCAGCTGATTAATGTACTGAGCAGGATGACCAACCTCAGAGACATTCTTGAGCTTTAAGCACTTGACCTTTTGGCCAGTTGACCTCCCTGATACTGTGATATTTGCATACGTTATTGCATTGGTCTCCTCACATTTGGGTTGAGTATTTTTGCTTGTGATTTTGCTGCAGCAGCTGTCATGAGAAGTCCCAAGAATGGGTTGGGAGTGGGGTTTACTGGTAAGCATGTGAGATAGGGAAACTGTTGGTAGGCAAGGGATTCACAGAAGGATAACTAGAGGCTGGAAGAGCTTTAATTCCACCAATGACCATTATTAACTCATCAAACCTACGCTGGGAACTAACAATACTGTTTCTCAATGTACAAGAACTAACTAATAGTCTTTATGGAACTGGTAGTAATAGTAATAATTTATAATTCCCTAACACCTCACATACATAACCCACTGATATTCACGCCAAAACACAGTTGAATCTGCCTAGATTCAATGAGGTGTGGTCCAGCTCCTTAGTCAGTGACAGTTTTTATCTTTCTCCTTATCTCCTTGGATTCTGGTTTGGACTCCAAGAAGGCGACAACTCTGAAGACAACTTGTACTTGGACTTTACATGTCAAAACCAAGAGACCGCACTATGGGCAGTGTGCCTTTAGTTTGGAACATTCTCATGGGGGAGCTCCTAAACCCAGCTGAGCACCAACATTTCTGAACTGCTCTGGGGTTCATACAACTGAGAATGATAGAAATTCCAGCACTAGAGGAGATCCTTTTCCTTCAGTGCCTGTGCTGGTACTAGTGCCCTCTCCTGTAAGCCGATTTCCTTAAGATCATCTTCAACTCCTCATTTTCAAATATCCTGTTCTGTTTTTAAAAATGTTCTAGTCTCAACTCAAAGCCATTAGTGGTTAAACATTGTGTGGTCTAACAGCCCATCAAGCAAGAACCTTGCTTGTCTCTTGGCTGGTCCTCGAGAGTCTTTGGCCTCCACTCCCATGTTCTGCATGGATCCTCTGATGGAAACAGTCTTTCATTGTTTACCCACTAGATTTCACTCACCCCTTAACCAACTGCTGCCAACTGGACGCTGCTCCTGGTCATTATGTTGCTGCTCCTTTTTCACCGGGAAATGCTAGCCTGCAGATGCACCTTGTTCCTCAGTCTCGTGCTCTCCTCCCCTCCCCATTCACCTTCCCATCCGATTTCTCTCTCCACACCTGACCCCTTTCCCTGACCTCTCATCCTCTTTTTCACCTCCCTGCGCCTCTACTCCTGTCTCTTTCCCCAACTCCTGAGAGTCCCCCCAACTGTACTGTTGATTGATCTTGGGACAGTAGCTGGCCACAGCTCTCTGTTGCAATGATGCCACAGAACAGCCCTGGGTCTGTTTTGGGAGGAAGTTAAATTTATGAATGTGTACCAGTCAGATGGCAGCAAAGTTGAAGTGATAAATGCCCATTCAAGGAGACAACTGGGCAATCTCAGAGACTGGAAACCCATTTAGTAAATGGTTAAGCATACAGATGAACGATGTCTTTCTTGATTCACAGTTCGTACTTATACCTGCTGCTGCAGACTAGACAGACCCTGAATTCCTTTATTAATAACCTTCCTTTGTTTTGATCCACCAGATGAGGGGCGGCACAGTGGCTAGCGCTGCTGCCTCACAGCGCCAGGGATCCGGGTTCAATTCCCGGCTTGAGTCACTGTCTGTGCAGAGTCTGTATGTTCTCCCCGTGTCTGCCTGGGTTTCCTCCGGGTGCTGCGGTTTCCTCCCACAGTCTGAAAGACGCGCTGGTTAGGTTTATTGACCATGCTAAATTCTCCCTCAGTGTACCCGAACAGGCGCCGGAGTGTGGCGATTTTCAGTGTGGGGATTTTCACAGTACCTTCATTGCAGTGTTAATGTAAGCCTACTTGTGACACTAATAAATAAACTTTACTTTATGACGTGATAGTTGGCAATTTAAGATAATCATAGAAAGAACCATAGAAACCCTACAGTACAGAAAGAGGCCATTCAGCCCATCGAGTCTGCACCGACCACAATCCCACCCAGGCCCTACCCCCATATCCCTACATATTTACCCACTAATCCCTCTAACCTACGCATCTCAGGACACGAAGGGCAATTTTTTTTTTAGCATGGCCAATCAACCTAACCCGCACATCTTTGGACTGTGGGAGGAAACCAGAGCACCCGGAGGAAACCCAAGTAGACACGATAATTGTGATTGATTAGAAATTAGACCAAGTGAACTAATTCACTGATTTGAGTGGAACTTATTCACGGTTTCCATGTAAGGTTACCGTAACACCACTTTTTATTCATTAAAGCTTTGTGTAATTTATTAGTTTTGTGTATGGTTGCAGGGTATATATGCAATTATAGAAATGGAGAGTACTGAGGATGTGGAAAAAGTGCTGTCTATCGCACAACACTGTATGAATGGTCAAAAACTACGAGTGAAACGCAAAGAGACTAAGGAGTTCAAATATATTCCAAAGAAGAAGCAGGACCCTGGAAAAAAACAGTTGATTGATTTTGAAGAGCTGACACAAGTTCTCTGTCAAGCAGTTGATGTAAGTACTTCACCTTGTTGATTAG
The DNA here is from genome assembly GCF_964213995.1 of Mustelus asterias. NCBI lineage: Eukaryota > Metazoa > Chordata > Chondrichthyes > Carcharhiniformes > Triakidae > Mustelus > Mustelus asterias. The sequence continues at coordinate 1,374 of NW_027594823.1, read as the reverse complement.
CTACCAGGTAATTAGAACATGATTTTTGACATGTAGTGATGCGGCGCATGTAGTGATGGAGCGCTTTAATGTAAAACCTCCCCCCCCCTCCACCCCAACCTTCTACATTTTTCCCATCATTCTTTCCCTGCATCTAAGCCATAAGAAGGCTCGGGGGTGGAAGATAATTTGCAAGGCAAGTCACAGTCGATACCCTTGTTCATCTACGAATAGCGAAGGCTTCAGAGTGGGTGGCCTAAATGCTGACTTGTTTGTGGGGAGGAAAATGCATTTTTAAAGGAGGTTTTGAAGGTTAATCTACAGCCCCCTAAAAAAAAAGTTGTGTAAATCGTCCTCCAGGAATTTCCTCTGGTGTTCTGATCAACATGATGTGGAGATGCCGGCGTTGGACTGGGGTAAGCACAGTAAGAAGTCTCACCACACCAGGTTAAAGTCCAACAGGTTTATTTGGTAGCACAAGCTTTTGGAGTGTCGCTCCTTCTTCACCTGAAGATGGAGCGACACTCCGAAAGCTTGTGCTACCAAATAAGCCTGTTGGACTTTAACCTGGTGTTGTGAGACTTCTTACTATTCTGATCAACTGCAGCACTTCTGCCAGGAAACTAGATGATGACCATGTTCGTGAATCTGTAAATGCTATTGTGGTGTGATGCTGCATATAGATTTAGATTATTTGTCTGAGAGTTTTGATCATTTTTCTGAGAGTGACATTTATATAAAGGAATGATGAGTGATTGTTATCTCTGAGCTGTGAACACCTTGCCATCAGATTCACTTGATTTCAAACCATGTTCCTTTGTAATTGGAAACTACGTATCTAAACATCATACGTCGGAACTGACAAGTCTGTCCGTGGTTTATGCAACCAAATCTTTTAATCATAGAACAGAATAGAATCCCTACAGTGCAGAAGGAGGCCATTCGGCCCATTCAATCTGCACCGACCACAATTCCACCCAGGCTCTATTCCCGTAACCCCACATATTTGCCCTGCTAATCCCCCTGACACTAGCATCAGTTTAGCATGGCCAATCAGCCTAACCTGCACATCTTTGGACTGTGGGAGGAAACAGGAGAAAACCCACGCAGACATGGGGAGAATGTGCAAACTCCACACAGACAGTGACCCGTGGCCGGAATTGAACCTGGGTCCCTGGCGCTATGAGGCAGCAGTGCTAACCATTGTGCCACTGTGTTGCCCATAATCAGTTTGTTTTAAATACCATCACGATGTTGTTCAAACAAAATACTTTTGTTTTGCTGTTCAGTGACATCTGTAGCTATAATGTGAAGAATAGAATTCATTGTAACATTGCCTGTGCCCGCCAAGAGCAGCATTCCTTCCCTTCAGTCGGTGAGTTTGGTGATGACTTG
>NW_027594822.1:0-12174 GCF_964213995.1 Mustelus asterias | reverse complement strand
GAGCAAAATCTCATTCTAAACTCCCTCCCCTAAGAGCACCTTAGGTGCACCTACACCAGATGGACGGCATGGTGACACAGTGGTCAGCACTGCTGCTTCACAGCTCCAGGGACCCTGGGTTCGATTCCCTACCTCGGGTCACTGTCTATGCGGAGTTTGCACGCTCTCCCCGTGTCTGCGTGGGTTTCCTCCGGGGGCTCCGGTTTCCTCCCACAGTCCAAAGATGTGCGGGTTAGGTTGATTGGCCATGCTAAAAATTGCCCCTTAGTGTCCTGTGATGCGTAGGTTAGAGGGATTAGTGGGTAAATATGTAGGGATATGGGGGTAGGGCCTGGGTGGGATTGTGGTCGGTGCAGACTCGATGGGCTGAATGGCCTCTTTCTGCACTATGGGGTTTCTATGATTTCTATGATTAAGAAAAATTGAATCTAAGCAGGGAAATGGAGTTAAAATATAGATCAGCCATGATCTCATTGTTTGGTGGAATTTGAAGGGCTGAATGACCTATTCCTGTTTTCTCAATTCCAAGGCAGAGTGAAATGTCGGGAATTGCAGAACCTGATTCTTGAAACTGGTTACACAAATCACCGAATCCCAAAGTTTGGAGCAAAATTTCCAGCTCAGTGTTTGACTCTTGGGCCTTGATCTTTGCTTAACAGTGAGCCTGACTTAGGGCCTTGACTGCAAAGCGACCCTGACCTCATTGGCCTGGGGAATGACCTCAATGCTATTGCAATGTGTATTCTAAGATATGATTCTGTTCAATTGCCCCAATTTCTAGACAAGCTCACAGTCGACCTGGGTTGGTGCTTGTGGTTTTGTCTCGAGTAGAATCATTTTATCAGGTGTTCCTCAAATAAAGCATGAACGTTTTGAGAAATATGCACATTTTTTACTTTTTGTCCACAGTATAAATTTTCTGGAAGTCTGTGTCTCTGGGAATAAATTTAATAACTTTTTCTCAGCTTTGCTTTGTTCCGTCTTACACTTCAACCAAATAAACTTTAAATGCTCATTATTTGTATTGAGTGCATTTACTCTCAATGTTCTGTCTGACGCTGTGCCTTTCTAATTGGCCAAATTACTCTGTGATTTGAGCCAGTGACGTTGAATATAAGTCACCTTGGAATCACTTTCTACACTACCTTGTGCTTTAAATGTAACGCTGGTGATGATGTTTTAAATAAATAATGGGTCTAATTTGAGAAAGTTTTGAGTGATTAATCTGAAATGATTGAAATGTAGTAAGCAGCTTTTGACTTGTTGGTTTCCCTCATGTACTTTTTGTACTTTTATTTTATACATGTTGCATGGATTATTTTTTATCAATAAACTGCTATGATTCATTTCTAACAGTCTGTAGCAATGTCTTAATACGTCAACCTTGTTTATTCACCCCAGCTTCTGATACAGGGTGGAGCCCAGTCTATCATCTCATTGCAACGAATTAACAGGTTAGAGGTCGAATCCATCGATCCAAGTTCTTGACAAGGGTGTGGCTACTTGTGAATGCTCACATGCACACGCACAGATGCAGACACATGCACACGCACGTACACACACAGACTTGGATGCAGACATACATACAGATGCAAACATAGATGTATCGGCCAACAAGGGATCAGGCCATCTTGTATTGGGTGAAGTGCAATGAGAAAGGGTTAGTTGGCAATCTAGTTGTGAGGGAACCCTTGGGGACGAGTGACCATATTGCGGTAGAATTCTTTGTCAAGGTGGATAATGATGGAGTTGATTCTGAGACCAGGGTCCTGAATCTCAGTAAATGGAACTATGATGGTATGAGGCATGAATTGGCCATGATAAGAACATAAGAAACAGGAGCAGGAGTAGGCCATCTAGCCCCTCGAGCCTGCCCCGCCATTCAATAAGATCATGGCTGATCTGAAGTGGATCAGTTCCACTTACCCGCCTGATCCCTATAACCCCTAATTCTCTTACCGATCAGGAATCCATCTATCCGTGATTTGAACATATTCAACGAGGTAGCCTCCACCACTTCAGTGGGCAGAGAATTCCAGAGATTCACCACCCTCTGAGAGAAGAAGTTCCTCCTCAACTCTGTCCTAAACTGACCCCCCTTTATTTTGAGGCTGTGCCCTCTAGTTCTAGCTTCCTTTCTAAGTGGAAAGAATCTCTCCACCTCTACCCTATCCAGCCCCTTCATTATCTTATAGGTCTCTATAAGATCCCCCCTCAGCCTTCTAAATTCCAACGAGTACAAACCCAATCTGCTCAGTCTCTCCTCATAATCAACACCCCTCATCTCTGGTATCAACCTGGTGAACCTTCTCTGCACTCCCTCCAAGGCCAATATATCCTTCCGCAAATAAGGGGACCAATACTGCACACAGTATTCCAGCTGCGGCCTCACCAATGCCCTGTACAGATGCAGCAAGACATCTCTGCTTTTATATTCTATCCCCCTTGCGATATAGGCCAACATCCCATTTGCCTTCTTGATCACCTGTTGCACCTGCAGACTGGGTTTTTGCGTCTCATGCACAAGGACCCCAGGTCCCTTTGCACAGTAGCATGTTGCAATTTTTTTCCATTTAGGTAATCCAATTTGCTATTATTTCTTCCAAAGTGAATAACCTCGCATTTGTCAACATTATACTCCATCTGCCAGATCCTCGCCCACTCACTCAGCCTGTCCAAATCTCTCTGCAGACCTTTTACGCCCTCCACACAATTCACTTTTCCACTTATCTTTGTGTCTTCTGCAAACTTTGTTACCCTACACTCAGTCCCCTCCTCCAGATCGTCTATATAAATGGTAAATAGTTGAGGCCCCAGTACCGATCCCTGCGGCACGCCACTAGTTACCATCTGCCAACCAGAAAAGCACCCATTTATTCCAACTCTCTGCTTCCTGTCGGATAGGCAATCCCCAATCCACGCTACCCCCAATCCCCAATCCACCCTACCCCCAACTCCGTGTGACCCAATCTTCTTCAGCAACCTTTTGTGAGGCACCTTATCAAACGCCTTTTGGAAATCCAAAAACACCGCATCCACCGGTTCCCCTCCGTCAACCGCACTATCACATCTTCATAAAAATCCAACAAGTTCGTCAAGCACGACTTTCCCCTCATGAATCCATGCTGCGTCTGCTTAATCGAACCATTCTTATCCAGATGGCCTGCTATTTCTTTAATGATGGATTTCAGCATTTTCCCAACTACAGACGTTAAGCTAACCGGCCTGTAGTTACCCGCCTTTTGTCTATTTCCTTTTTTAAACAGCGGCATAACATTAGCCGTTTTCCAATCTGCCGGCACTACCCCAGAATCCAACGAATTTTGATAAATAACCACTAACGCATCCGCTATTACCTCTGACATTTCTTTCAGTACCCTGGGATGCATTCCATCCGGGCCCGGGGACTTGTCCACCTTCAGTCCCGTTAGTCTACCAAGCACTGCCTCCCTGGTAACATTAATTGTATTGAGTACCTCTCCTCCTACCAACCCTCTATCGTTAATATTCGGTAAACTATCTGTGTCTTCCACCGTGACAAAAAAACTTATTTAAAGTTTCAGCCATTTCCTCATTTCCCACTATTAAATCCCCCCTCTTGTCCTCCAAGGGTCCAACATTCACTCTTGCCACTTTATTCCTTTTTATATATTTGTAAAAGCATTTACTATCATTTTTTATATTTAGAGCTAGCCTAGCTTCATAACCTATCTTTCCTTTCTTTATCGCTTTCTTCGTCATTCTTTGTTGTTTCTTAAAGTTTTCCCAATCTTCCAATTCTCCACTATTTTTGGCCATGCATCGGTCTTTAATTTGATACTCTCCTTAATGATGGACTAGGAAACATTACTGAAAGGAAAGACAGTGGACAGGCAATGGCAGGAATTTAAAGAATGAATAGCTGAACTCCAGAAGTTGTTTATTCCTTGAACAGCCAGTGGTCGTGGTCCATATTGATACTAACAACATAGGCAGGAAGAGTGATGAGGTCCTGCAGCAGTTTCGGGAGTTAGGTAGAAAGTTAAAAAGCAGGATCTCTCGGGTTGTAATCTCAGGATTACTCCCTGTGCCACGTGCCAGTGAGGCGAGGAATAGGAAGATAGTGCAGCTCAACACGTGGCTAAACAGCTGGTGTAGGAGGGAGGGTTTCAGATATCTGGACCATTGGGGTCTCTTCCAGAGCAGGTGGGACCTGTACAAGAAGGATGGATTGCATCTAAACTGGAAGGGCATAAATATTCTGGCCGGGAGGTTTGCTAGTGTCACACGGGAGGATTTAAACTAGTTTGACAGGGGGGTGGGAACCAAAGCAAAGGTGAATGGCATTAAACATGAAATTAGAGATGCATGTGATGAGGGAATATCAGTAATCATGGGTGATTTTAATCTGCACATAGATTGGGCAAATCAAATTAACCACAATGCCGTAGAGGAGGAATTCCTGGAGTGTTTACGGGATGGTTTTCTTGACCAATATATGGAGGAACCAACCAGAGAGCAGGCCATCTTAGACTGGGTACTGTGTAATGAGAAGGGAATCATTGCCAATCTAACTGTACGAGACCCCGTGGGGATGAGCGACCATAACATGATAGAATTTTTTATCAAGATGGAGAGTGAAGTAGTTGATTCGGAGACTGGGGTGCTGAATCTTAATAAAGGAAACTATGAGGATATGAGGCGTGAGTTGGCCTTGATAGATTGGGGAGAGTTACTTAAAGCGATGACAGTGGATAGGCAATGGCAAACATTCCAGGATCACATGGGGGAACTGCAGCAACTGTTTATTCCTGTCTGGCACAAAAGCAAAATGGGTAAGAGGCCAATCCATGGCTTACAAAGGAAATTACAGAGAGTATCCGATCTAAGGAAGAAGCATACTGATTGGTCAAGAAAAATAATAGGTCTGAGGATTGGGAGCAGTTTAGAATTCAGCGAAGAAGGACCAAGGGATTGATTAAGAAGGGGAAAATACAGTACGAAAGTAAGCTTGCAGAGAACATAAAGACTGAGACTATGAGTTTCTATAGATACATGAAGAGAAAGAGGTTGGTGAAGACAAATGTAGGTCCCCTACAGACAGAAACAGGGGAATGTATAATAGGGGACAGAGAAATGGCCGAGCAACTGAATACATACTTTGGTTCTGTCTTCACAAAAGAGGACACAGATCAGATGCCAGAAATGTTGGAGAATGCAAGATTTAGTGAGAGGGAAGAACTGAGGGAGATCAATATTAGTAGAGAAATGGTGCTGGGAAAATTGATGGGATTGAAGGTGGATAAATCCCCAGGGCCTGATAATCTACATCCCAGAGGACATAAGGAAGTGGCTCTAGAAATAGTGGATGCATTGGTGGTCATCTTCCAGGATTCTATAGACTCTGGAACAGATTGGAAGGTAGCTAATGTCACTCCAAAATTCAAAAAGGGAGGTAGAGAGAAAACAGGGAATTATAGACCAGTAAGCTTAACATCGGTGGTGGGGAAAATTCTCGACTCCATTATCAAGGACTTTATAGCAGAGCATTTAGAAAGCAGCGGCAGGATCAGACAGAGTCAGCATGGATTTATGAAGGGGAAATCATGCTTGACAGATCTGTTGGAATTCTTTGAAGATGTAACTGGTAGAGTTGACAAGGGGGGAAACAGTCAATGTGGTATATTTGGACTTTCAGAAAGCGTTTGACAAAGTCCCGCACAAGAGATTATCGTGCAAGATTTAAGCGCATGGGATTGGGGGAAGTGTATTGAGATGGATAGAAAACTGGTTGGCAGAAAGGAAATGAGAGTCGGAATTAATGGGTGCTTTTCAAATTGGCAGGCAGTAACTAGTGGGATGCCACAGGGATCGGTGCTGGGACCCCAGCTATTCACAATATATATTAATGACTTGGATGAGGGAACAAAATGTAACATCTCAAAGTTTGCAGATGATACCAAGTTGGGTGGGAGGGTGAACTGTGATGAGGATGCAGAGATCCTGCAGAATGATCTGGACAGGTTGGGTGAGTGGGCAAATCAATGGCAGATTCAGTATAATTTGGATAAGTGTGAGGTTATTCACTTTGGAAGCAAAAAGAAGGCAAATTACTACCTAAAGAGTTCCACAGATTCACCACTCTCTGGCTGAACAAATTCCTCCTCATCTCTGTTGTGAAGGATCGTCCCTTTAACCTGAGGTTGTGCCGTCTGGTACTAGTTTTTCCTACGAGTGAAAACATTCTCTCCACGTCCACTCTATCTAGGCCTCACAGTATCCAGTAAGTTTCAATAAGATCCCCCTTCATCCTTCTAAACTCCAACAATGAATGGAGAGGGATAGGGCCGGATGGCAGGGCAAGGCTTACAATTGGGGGAGAGGTAATTATGATGCGATTAGGCAAGAATTAGGGGGCATAAGATGGGAACAGAAACTGTCAGGGAAAGGCACTGATGAAAAGTGGAACTTTTTCAAGGAACAAATACTGGGTGTCCTTGATAGGTATGTCCCTGTCAGGCAGGGAGGAAATGGCCGAGTGAGGGAACCGTGGTTCACAAAAGAGGTGGAATGTCTTGTGAAAAGGAAGAGGGAAGCTTATGTAGGGATGAGGAAACAAGGTTCAGATGGCTCGACTGAGGGTTACAAGTTAGCAAGGAACGAGCAGAAAAAGGGGCTGAGGAGAGCTAGGAGGGGACATGAGAAGTCCTTGGCGGGTCGGATCAAGGAAAACCCCAAGGCTTTTTACTCTTATGTGAGGAATAAAAGAATGACCAGGGTGAGGTTAGGGCCGGTCAAGGACAGTGGTGGGAACTTGTGTATGGAATCAGTAGAGAGAGGCGAGGTGATGAATGAATACTTTTCTTCAGTGTTCACCAAGGAGAGGGGCCATGTTTTTCAGGAAGAGAAGGTGTTACAGGCTAATAGGCTGGAGGAAATAGATGTTCGGAGGGAGGATGTATTGGCAGTTTTGAATAAACTGAAGGTCGATAAGTCCCCTGGGCCTGATGAAATGTATCCTAGGATTCTTTGGGAGGCGAGGGATGAGATTGCAGAGCCTTTGGCTTTGATCTTTGGGTCCTCGCTGTCCACGGGGATGGTGCCAGAGGACTGGAGAGTGGCAAATGTTGTTCCTCTGTTTAAGAAAGGGAATAGAAATGACCCTGGTAATTATAGACCGGTTAGTCTGACTTCGGTGGTTGGTAAATTGATGGAAAAGGTCCTTAGGGATGGGATTTACGACCATTTAGAAAGATGCGGATTAATCCGGGATAGTCAGCACAGATTTGTGAAGGGCAAATCGTGCCTCACAAATTTGATAGAATTTTTTGAGGAGGTAACTAGGTGTGTTGATGAAGGTAGGGCGGTTGATGTCATATACATGGATTTTAGTAAGGCGTTTGATAAGGTCCCCCATGGTCGACTTATGATGAAAGTAAGGAGGTGTGGGATAGAGGGAAAGTTGGCCGATTGGATAGGTAACTGGCTGTCTGATCGAAGACAGAGGGTGGTGGTGGATGGAAAATTTTCGGACTGGAGGCAGGTTGCTAGCGGAGTGCCGCAGGGATCGGTGCTTGGTCCTCTGCTCTTTGTGATTTTTATTAATGACTTAGAGGAGGGGGCTGAAGGGTGGATCAGTAAATTTGCTGATGACACCAAGATTGGTGGAGTAGTGGATGAGGTGGAGGGCTGTTGTAGGCTGCAAAGAGACATAGATAGGATGCAAAGCTGGGCTGGAAAATGGCAAATGGAGTTTAACCCTGATAAATGTGAGGTGATTCATTTTGGTAGGACAAATTTAAATGTGGTTTACAGGGTCAAAGGTAGGGTTCTGAAGACTGTGGAGGAACAGAGAGATCTTGGAGTCCATATCCATAGATCTCTAAAGGTTGCCACTCAAGTGGATAGAGCTGTGAAGAAGGCATATAGTGTGTTAGCTTTTATTAACAGGGGATTGGAGTTTAAGAGCCGTGGGGTTATGCTGCAACTGTACAGGACCTTGGTGAGACCGCATTTGGAATATTGCGTGCAGTTCTGGTCACCTCACTATAAGAAGGATGTGGAAGCGCTGGAAAGAGTGCAGAGGAGATTTACCAGGATGCTGCCTGGTTTGGAGTGTCGGTCTTATGAGGAAAGGTTGAGGGAGCTGGGGCTGTTCTCTCTGGAGCGGAGGAGATTGAGGGGAGACTTAATAGAGGTTTATAAAATGATGAAGGGGATAGATCGAGTGAACGTTCAAAGACTATTTCCTCGGGTGGATGGAGCTATTACGAGGGGGCATAACTATAGGGTTCATGGTGGGAGATATAGGAAGGATATCAGAGGTAGGTTCTTCACGCAGAGAGTGGTTGGGGTGTGGAATGGACTGCCTGCAGTGATAGTGGAGTCAGACACTTTAGGAACATTTAAGCGGTTATTGGATAGGCACATGGAGCACACCAGGATGATAGGGAGTGCGATAGCTTGATCTTGGTTTCAGATGAAGGTCGGCCCAACATCGTGGGCCGAAGGGCCTATTCTGTGCTGTACTGTTCTATGTTCTATGTAATGAAGGACATAGTTTACACAGAGGGTCGTGGGGGCCTGGAATGTGTTGCCGGGCAAGGTGGTGGAGGCGGACACACTGGGAACGTTTAAGACTTATCTAGACAGCTATATGAACGGAGTGGGAATGGAGGGATACAAAAGAGTGGTCTAGTTTGGACCAGGGAGCGGCGCGGGCTAATTGTTCCTTGTTTCTTGTTTCAAGGCTTCATTCTATGATCTGCCAGTCTGCGGATAGTTGGGAACCTGTCTCGGGGGCAGGGAATTCATATGGTGTTCGTGGAAGTGGAAATGACTAGGGTTGGGAAGCATTTTCCGATCAGGGCCAGTGTGATCTCCTGGACTCGTTTCGATCGCCTCAGGGGGTCGGAGAGGAATTTCCCAGATTTTTTTTTCCCCATATTGGCCCTGGGGTTTTCACTCTGGGTTTTCGCCTCTCCCTGGAGATCACATGGTCTGGAATGGGGGGTGGGGGTGAGTTAATAGGATGTGATGAACAAAGCATCGTAGCTGTGAGGGACAGCTCGGTGGATAGGATATTGGTATGTAGATAGGCTGGAAAATTGGGCGGGGATCCTGGATTCAGGATTCAATCCTGGACCGGGGAGTGGCGCGGGCTTGGAGGGCCGAAGGGCCTGTTCCTGTGCTGTATTGTTCTTTGTTCTTTGTTTGTTCTTGAGTACAGACCCAGTGTCCTCAACTGTTCCTCATACGACAAGCTCTTCATTCCAGGGATTATTCTTATGAACCTCCTCTGGACCCTTTCCAAGGCCAGCACATCCTTCCTTAGATACAGGGCCCAGAACAGCTCACAATACTCCAAATGGGGTCTGACCAGAGCCTTATACAGCCTCAAAATTACATCCCTGTTCTTGTATTCTAGCACTCTCGACATGAATGCTAACATTGCATTTGCCTTCTGACCTGCCGACTCAACCTGCATGTTAATAAGAACATAAGAACTAGGAGCAGGAGTAGGCCATCTGGCCCCTCGGGCCTGCTCCGTCATTCAATAATATCATGGCTGATCTTTTTGTGGACTCAGCTCCACTTACCCGCCTGCTCACCATAACCCTTAATTCCTTTACTGTTCAAAAATTTATTTATCCTTGCCTTAAAAACATTCAATGAGGTAGCCTCAACTGCTTCACTGGGCAGGGAATTCCACAGATTCACAATCCTTTGACACAGTATGTGGATAAGCCTACTAGAGGAGAGGCTGTACTTGATCTGGTGCTGGCTAATGAACCTGGACAGGTGGAGGATCTCTCGGTGGGTGAGCATCTTGGGGATAGCGATCATAATTCTATCTCCTTCACGATAGCATTGGAAAGAGATAGGATCAGGCAGGCTAGGAAAGTGTTTCTCTGGAGTAAAGGGAAATACAGTGTCATCAGGGAGGAAATTAGACGGGTAAATTGGAAGGAGGCATTCTTGGGGAAAAGTACCGAAGGAAAGTGGAGGATTTTCAAGGAATGTTTGTCTGGAGCTCTGCATGACAACGTTCCGATGAGACAGGGGGGTGTTGGTAGGGTACGGGAACCGTGGTGCACGAAGGTTGTGATGAACCTGGTGAATAAGAAAAGAGAGGCGTACAGAAGGTTCAGAGAGCTAGGAGGTGTTAAGGATTTAGAGGAGTATACGGGATGTAGGAAGGAGCTTAAGAAGGAAATTAGGAGAGCGAGAAGGGGTCATGAGAAGGCCTTGGCGGGTAAGATTAAGGAGAATCCCAAGGCTTTCTACAAATATGTCAAGAGTAAAAGGATGAGATGTGAAGGCATAGGACCCTTAAAAGGTGAAGGGGGAAAAGTTTGTGCGGAACCGTTAGAAATGGCGGAGCTGCTTAATGAATACTTTACCTCGGTATTCACGGTGGAAAGGGATCTGGGTGGTTGTACTGCTGGTTTGCGGTGGACAGAAAGGATCGAGCATGTGGACATAAAGAAAGAGGATGTGTTGGAACTATTGAATGGCATCAAGGTTGGTAAGTCGCCGGGACCGGATGGGATGTACCCCAGGTTACTGTGGGAGGCGAGGGAGGAGATTGCGGAGCCTTTGGCGATGATCTTTGCATCGTCGATGGAGACGGGAGAGGTTCCGGAGGATTGGAGGATTGCAGATGTGGTCCCTATATTCAAGAAAGGGAACAGGGACAGCCCGGGAAATTACCGACCGGTGAGTCTAACCTCAGTGGTTGGTAAGTTGATGGAGAGGATCCTGAGAGACAGGATTTATGATCATCTAGAGAAGTTTAGTATGATCAAAAGTAGTCAGCACGGCTTTGTCAAGGGCAGGTCGTGCCTTACGAGCCTGGTTGAGTTCTTTGAAAATGTGACCAAACACATTGACGAAGGAAGAGCGGTGGATGTGGTCTCTATGGACTTCAGCAAGGCGTTCGATAAGGTCCCCCATGCAAGACTTCTTGAGAAAGTGAGAGGGCATGGGATCCAAGGGGCTGTTGCCTTGTGGATCCAGAACTGGCTTGCCTGCAGAAGGCAGAGAGTGGCTGTGGAGGGGTCTTTCTCTGCATGGAGGTCAGTGACCAGTGGAGTGCCCCAGGGATCTGTTCTGGGACCCTGCTGTTTGTCATTTTCATAAATGACCTGGATGAGGAAGTGGAGGGATGGGTTGGTAAGTTTGCTGACGACACCAAGGTAGGTGGTGTTGTGGATAGTTTGGAGGGATGTCAGAAGTTGCAGCGAGACATAGATAGAATGCAAGACTGGGCGGAGAAGTGGCAGATGGACTTCAACCCGGATAAGTGTGTGGTGATCCATTTTGGCAGATCCAATGGGATGAAGCAGCAGTATAATATGAAGGGTACCATTCTTAGCAGTGTAGAGGATCAGAAGGACCTTGGGGTCCGGGTCCATAGGACTCTTAAATCGGCCTCGCAGGTGGAGGATGCGGTCAAGAAGGCGTACGGCGTACTGGCCTTCATTAATCGAGGGATTGAGTTTAGGAGTCGGGAGATAATGCTGCAGCTTTATAGGACCCTGGTTAGACCCCACTTGGAGTACTGCGCGCAGTTCTGGTCACCTCATTACAGGAAAGATGTTGAAGCCATTGAAAGGGTGCAGAGGAGATTTACAAGGATGTTGCCTGGATTGGGGGGCATGCCTTATGAGGATAGGTTGAGGGAGCTTGGTCTCTTCTCCCTGGAGAGACGAAGGATGAGAGGTGACCTGATAGAGGTTTACAAGATGTTGAGAGGTCTGGATAGGGTAGACTCCCAGAGGCTATTTCCAAGGGCTGAAATGGTTGCTACGAGAGGACACAGGTTTAAGGTGCTGGGGGGTAGGTACAGAGGAGATGTCAGGGGTAAGTTTTTCACTCAGAGGGTGGTGGGTGAGTGGAATCGGCTGACGTCGGTGGTGGTGGAGGCAAACTCGTTGGGGTCTTTTAGGAGACTTCTGGATGAGTACATGGGATTTAATGGGATTGAGGGCTATAGATAGGCCTAGAGGTGGGGATGTGATCGGTGCAACTTGTGGGCCGAAGGGCCTGTTTGTGCTGTGGCTTTCTATGTTCTATGTTCTATGTTCTATGAAGAAGTTCCTCCTCAACTCAGTCCTAAATCTGCTTCCCCTTATTTTGAGGCTATGCCCCCTAGTTCTAGTTTCACCAGCCAGTGGAAACAACTTCCCTGCT